>NC_048595.1:179735678-179910188 GCF_003668045.3 Cricetulus griseus
CATTTAAGTAGAACATTTGAATGCATTTCAAACAAAATCTATAAATTATCCTCATTTGCTTTCCATTGCTGTGATGAACACTATAACCAAAAGTAACTTAACTTTAGCAAGTTCAGCTGCTAGTTGAAGATGACCTTTTAACATTTTAACATCTAAAGTTTCTAAAAGTAAAGCTTGTCAATCATTTTTCTCAATGCATGGCCAAATATGTAAGACTCATCTGGACAAATGTGCACTGATGTAAGGGAGGATAAGTACTTTGGGTCCAGTGAGTTGACACTGGATTCAATAACACAAGTTTTTTTTTTTTTTTTTATTCAGCATAAACCATTAGGCTCAGTTTCATAGAGGAGAAAATGCCCTTTATGTAAATTTCCATAGGATGTTTGAGCTTATTGAGAATCTAACTCTGGTGATGGGATTTTATTCTTCTACTTTAGACCCAAGTATGTTTGTATCAAAAATTCCCTCCAAAGTTTCCTATCCAGAGTTAGGCTAGCCCATGACTCTATTGCATGAAGGGGAACAGTAAGACAGCCAAAGAGTAAAGGCACCATGACTGTTATTTATCCCATGATCTACAGCTCTATCTCTATCCATTGCTGACACTCATCTAGAACAAAAGGCACAGCTGTACTCGATCACTCTGTACTATATAACTTATTTCCCTGTGTTTTCTATAAGGTATACCTGGGAAATTCCCAAGCCCCATAGTTAACAGTAGGCACACAGTTAATTCTAATTTACTACATGGGCAGTTTGAATTCACCTTTCTTTCATTAAAGTGGTATTATACAGCACTATTTCCCCAGCCAAACAATGGCCATTTTATCTACTCTACCAACTTGAAAGAGATCATCCAGGTTTGCTAATTGTTGTTTTGTTTTGTGTGATTATACCTGGTAGAAGGGTGGATGTTTTTTCCAATATGGAAAAGAAAGATGAAAAGTTAAAGCAAGTTACAAAGATCTGGATAAGATATGCAAACTCTCAAATTCAATACACAGATATCAATCTTCTGATTATATCAATAAAATTGTTGATCTACTCTGAATAACAGTAACAAAGCCTGGCTTGAAAAAGAAAAAAAATGTTTGTCTAATTAAAATTTATTTATTTAAGTGTTTGTTTTTTTCCTCTAAGCATTATATAAATATTACACAGTAGGTAAAATTATCAGACTGGTCCATCTATCATGCTGGGTGTTCAATAACCATACCTTAAGGCTATACTAGTGTGGTCAGAGGGATTAAAAAAAAGAGATTGCCTCTTGGACGCCAAGGTCAACGAGGTCTTACGGGACTATTGGGCATAATGTGAGAAATCACATGTCCCCTTGTTTAGAAAGGTCATGGAGACCCCCACCTGGTAAATTTTAGTCATTTTCCAATCTGCAAAAGGAGGATTAAGACAGAGGAAAATTTCTTCCATTATTTGAAATGAAGCTATAATCAAACAAAATCTTTGGTTTATCTTCAATAGATTGAACAATTGGTGAAAGGAAGGCTACAGCATCCTGGAGTTCCTCTCAAGCCCAAATGACCCTAGACAATTAAATAAATAATAACTATCTTGACAGTAAAAGAATAATGGTTAATTCTAGCTACCTGTATGGTCTTAAGCACCTAACAAGAATATATAGACAAAGCCTAAGGGCTCATACTCCCTAGACATTAGGCTTATGTCCAGATGAGACAACATTTAGCTAACTATTTCTCAATATAATTTTTTCTTGATAAGACAAAATGCTGCCCAGATGTACAACAATGTGACATTGGCTCAACTCTGCAGCACCTACCTGCAGTCTAGAGAGAGACAGGTCAACTATTGTTTTAATCTAAAAATGATTATGGTAAAATTTCTTCTTTCTCTCACTCTCTTGAAGTCATATAAGAAGAACCTCACATTGTGATTCTAGCCACACCCACAGCCATCAAAATGTCTGAAATCAATTCCTGAGTTCATCACTTTAAAGACCAAATTTGGACTAATAGATATGTGGTATTTTTTTCTGGAAATTGCTATTCTACTCTGTGTTATACTGTGGTGGTCTCTGTCACTCTCTCCATTCCTTCACTCCTCTATTCTCATAGAGTTCTAGATGCAGTGGCTGCCAGAATTTTACTACAGCCGCTGTAACAGCCCTGTGAGACTGCCTTATGTAAGTCCTTTCTCTCTTGTGTCCACAGCCTCTAGACTCTGGCTGGTTTCAACATGAAACAGCTAGAGCAGTCATCATGCCTCCTCTGACAGAAGTCACTGTCTGAGATGGGTAAATGAGGGAGAGTGTGAGGGACATAAGAAGGCAAGGAAAGCAAAAGTGAGCTTCCTTGGACGGAGGCTTCTTGTTTCCCAGAAACATTCTAAGAAGAAAATCAACGAGAACATTGGCGTAGATATGTAAATAGGACAAATAATGGAAAAGGAAGGACCCGAGGGACCTATACAGTACTAAAGTCAACGTCCTTTCAGTGGACTCAGTGGCCTCAGGCCTCTCCTATCCCAAATGGGAGAGTTGTTACTATCCCTTTCTCTGAGGCTTGGTCTTCTGTCTTTCCCAGACATTCCCTTGTCAGTGTCACAGAATGGACTTAGCAAGCCCCTAGATGACCACCAGCTCTCAGATTAAGAAAAAAATCCATCCATAATTTCTGTTCCAGCAATAAAGTGTCATCATTTAATGATACGTGAACATCTCTACAGAAGAGTTTGTGCATTCTTCACCGGGCTGAGAATTGATGAGAGAAAATACCAAAGTCATAAAACATGACAGATGACTCATTGCTGGGGATGTATTAATCTCTCTGTTAGTAGAAAAAACATTTTCACTTAAAGGAAGGTCAAAGACAATCTTAATGCTGAAATTCTTCTAAAATTAAAAGTAAGCTTTATCAAGTCCATTTTCATTTGGAATAGAATAATTGCTTCAATTTGTAAATATGGATATTTAATAAAATTTGACATTTTCCCTAAACAAACAGTTTAATAAATGGTTGTGTACTGAAAGCAAGGCAGATAAAAACACATACACACATATTTACACACACATACGCACACATATACACACACATTTTTAAAGAAAAATGTTCCAATAGTCTTTTAAATAAAATGCTAAAGCACATGTAATTTCTACTTTTATTTTTAAAAGTATATACTACATCACTTTTTTCAGTTTTCTGAGTCATCAACCAACTGGTAACTCAGGATTGAGAGAAAAGAAAGCAACAGGAACTGAGAGAGGGTATAGTTGGTTCCCACCTGGTGGTGAACTAGCTCTATCTCTGGATGTTGCTTAATGCACCACACACTGTTGAGTCTCTAAGCATTGTCTTCAGGGAGGCAACTGGGGTGTTAACAGAGAATGTGTCATGGAGAGGTCACATTTTCCATGGCTGAGCTTTTCAGCAGAAGGAACAAGCACTCTCACTCAAAGATAAATAAGCAGCAGAGATACTAGAAATTAAACTCAGATACTGCAAAACCACAGTGAGAGTTTCCTACCCTGGAATTATTTGGGTTACCAAGGTTAATGGTTCTAGAGGTTTTTCGTCACAAAACAAAAACAAACAAATAACAAACAAGTACCCTTTGTATAAGAAAAAAAAGTTCTGTCTCTTGAAGGGCTGATGATCCATGATAGACTGCCTGTGCAACGTGGAGATTCATAATGTATGACTCTCTGTGGCATAGATCTCCCACCTGTCTTGAACACATTGGATACATCACATTTCCTTGTAGGGTCATACTGGAAGAAACCAATATGAAAGGTAAAGAAGTGTCCAGTCTGTGTTCTGTGCCAGTAGCTACAAGCTTTCCCACAAGACAGATACATACAGATATAAACAAAGCATGAGAATGGTTTATATAGTAAAACCCTAATCCTCCTGTGAAATATGAGGTGGGTTTGATTTTGGTGCTCTTCAAGTCTACTGAATCCCCTTTTTATCTTTATTCACTTTAATAAAAATATGCTAATAAAAATAAAATCTTAATAAAGTTAGTGCAATACGCTTGAGATAAAACTCAACATCATTTAATATCATAAAGGCATGTTGTCATGATAGAAGAACAAGAATCTGCTGCCTAGAGCCTGAAATGAAAGCAAGAAGAAAAGGAGCTTCATCACCTCTTATGAGAGTAGCCAGCAAGAATTACTCATGCAGCCTTGGGAATAGCCTGAGACTGAACAGAAGATCTTCAAAGCCTTGAAAAAGCCTTAGTGTCTGCCCCAGCCCTGACCCTCCCAGACATTACTAATCCATTCCACTTGGATGTGGATGAGTACCAAGGCACTGAGTAAGGAGTCCTCATGCAAACTATGGGACCCAGGAAAAGATTAGTGCATATCTGCCCAAGAGACTTGACCTGGTTGCTGCCACTGCCCTGCTTGTAAAAGAATCTGACAAATTACCTTTAGGACACAGACAATTTCTGACAGCCCCACACTCTATTGAGAGATGGATGACTAACACCCAACCTACTCAATATCATATCAACTCTATATTTAGTTCCACAAGATATCATCCTTTAACTCTGTCAGTCTCCTCCCAGATGATGACTCTGTGGATACCCTGTATGACTGTCTATCAAGCTGGTTGTCTGAAGGAGCCTGATAGATGTCCCATTGCTGACTCCAGAGAAGGCATTGCTCACAGATGGGAGAGGTTTTACCCCAAACAGGATCAGGTGTACAGGAGCAGTGGTGGCAAACAAAGACACCAGGGCCCAATCTTTAAGTATGGGAAACTCAGCTCAAGGATCTGAGCTTTTATTGCTCAAAATGTAGAATAGAAGTATAAAGTTTCCTAATGTCTCAGTTTCTGAAGATTCTGAAGAAATCAACTTGAATGAGAGTTTAACTGAGCTATTCTCTCTATCTTAATCAGAAATTGGTTCCAGGACAGGAGAAAGAAAAAAGCTACTGTTTCCTGGTTTGGGAATATTTTGCCCCCTAAAGAAAGAGGTACTAATATCAAAAGCCATTAAGGAATAAAGAAAATACTCTTATTATATCTATTTATATATCTATGTATGTATATATCTATCTAGTTACATGCACATATAATGAAGAAAGAGACTACATTATTATGAAATTCCCCTTAACAAAATTCAATTTCCATGCTGTTATTACTGGTTTTTGTATGACAGGATTTCTTGCAGGGAAATCACCTATACAGTGTGCCACTGAAGCATCCTTGAACCAAAGGACAGAATAAGCAATTTGCTGACTGGATTAGCCACAAAGTTCTTGGAGGACTGAGGAGGGTGGCTAGAGGGGACAATGAGAAGAGAAAAGAGTTCTGCGGGAATTTCTGAGACTGGTGGTTTGGGAAAAAATGTGGAGAGTGGGTCAGCCAATAGCTCTGCTTTCCTTGGATTTATCAAGTCTTAATATCAATTTTTGACTCCCAAGATTTTTATTATACTGGAACAAATTAGGTATTCATTACATCTGGCAGCCTCATCTGGCGTCTAATGTGTTGCATCACTAAACCATGCCAAGTCAGTGAACCCACCACACTGCCACAGCCGCTGCTGCAGTGGCCTGCTTTGTCTCCCTTCCCACAGGCTCTCTGCACTTGTTTTTCCACATCCGGGGTTTTTCTGTTGTAGTCTTTCCCTGCTACCCCCACCCTGGCCCTAAAGCCAGGGTGTAATGAATATGTAATGAATAACTCTGAGGTTAGCTACCAACCGTCTGCCTATGCTCTCACTTCACACAACATGAGTCTTCTTCCCTAGACTACCAACCCAGGCGAGCTCAGCTGCCTTGAGACCTGCTTGGGGCTCAGGCTCTTACTGCTGCCAACGTCTCAAGCGGCTGAGGGGCCCACTCATGCCTAGTCTTGCAGCACAGTGGTAGCAAGGGGAGTACATTCCTGGTCAGCCACACCACCACCTCTAGCAGGAGGCAAGTAGTACTGTCTCACACTGCATCCCAGCCATGCAGATTTCTTCCACTGCTGTTCTTACATTATTAGCTCCTCAGACAGCTGGAATGAAACAGAAAAACAAACAAACAAACAAAGAAAAGTGACTACATTTTTACAATTTCATAATCCTTTGATTTTATTTTGACTCTTTAAAACTTTTAAAATAAATTTTATTTAAATTAGAAATAATCTTATTTTACATATCAATCCCAGTTCCCTCTCCCTCCCATCCTTCCAGGCCCCCACCAAACCCCCCCAATCTCATCCTTCATCTACTACCCAAGGAGGGGCGAGGCCTTCCATAAGGGATCATCAAAATCTGTAAAGTCTTTTGGGGCAGGGTCTAGGCCCTCCCCTGTATATCTAGGCTAAAAGAGTATCCCTCCATGGGGAATGGGCCCCTGAAGTCTGTTCATGCACTAGGTGTACATCCTGGTTCCACCGCCAGAAGCCCCAGTGATCCTAGCTGAAACCCATGTTCCAGAGGCCTGGTTGGGGCCTATGTTGGTTCCCTATGTGTCAGACTGGAGTCCATTAGTTTCCACTTGATCGGTCCGCTGTTTCCGTGGGTTTTCACAGCCTGGTCTTGACGCCTTTGTTCATCACTCCTCCCTATCTGAAACTGGAATCCAGGAGTTTGGTTCAGTGCTTGGCTATGGATCTCTGCTTCTGTTTCCATCAGCTACTGGATGAAGGATCTAAGATGACATTTAAGGTAGTCATCATTCTCATTATTAGGGGAAGGGCATTTAAGGCAGCCTCTCCACTCTTACTTAGGTTCCTACTTGGGGTCATCCTTGTGGATCTCTGTACAATTTCCTAGTGCCAGATTTCTCTTTAAACCTACAGTGGCTCCCTCTATTGATGCGTCTCTTTTCTTGCTCTGCTCCATTCCTCTCCTTACTCAATCTTCCTGACCCCTCATGTTCCCCTCCCCCCTCCTCTTCCCCTGTCCTCTTTCTCCTACTTCACTTGCCCTCCCCCATGCTCCCCACTTGTTCAGGGGCCCTTGTCCCTTTCTGCTCACTGAGGGACCTTGTATGTCTCTCTTACAATCTTCTTGTTCCCTAGCTTCTCTGGAGGTGTAGATTGTAGGCTGGTAATCTTTTTCTCTAAATCTAATATCCATATATAAGTGAGTACATGCCATGTTTGTCTTCTCTGTGACTGGTCTACCTCACTTAGGATGGTTTTTTCTAGTTCCATCCATTTGTCTGCAAATTTCAAGATTCCATTGGTTTTTTTTTCCACTGAGTAGTACTCCATTGTGTAAATGTAGCATATTTTCTTTATACATGCTTCAGCTGAGGGGCATCTAGGTTGCTTCCAGGTTCTGGCTATTACTAATAATGCTGTTATGAACATAGTTGAGCAGATGTCCTCGTTGTATGAATGTCCATCTTTTGGGTATATGCCCAAGAGTGGAATTGCTGGATCTTGAGGTAGACTGGTTCCAATTTTCCAGAGAAACCACCATAGTGATCTCCAAATTGGCTGTACAAGTTTGCACTTCCAGCAGCAATGGAGACGTGTTCCCTTTCTCCACATCCTCTCCAGCATAAACTGTCAATGGTATTTTTTATTTCAGTCATTCTGACAGGTGTAAGATGACATCTCAGGGTTGTTTTTGATTTGCATTTCCCTGATGGCTAAGGCTGTTGAGCAATTTCTTAAGTGTCTTTCAGCCATTTTAGATTCCTCTATTGAGAATTCTCTGTTTACTTCTGTACCACTTTTTAATTGAATCATTTGGTATTTTGGTGACTAGCTTCTTGAGTTCTTTGTATATTTTGGAAGTCAGCTGTGTGTCAGATGTGGGGTTGGTGAATATCTTTTCCTATTCTGTGGGCTACTGTTTTGTCTTGTTGCCTGTGTCTTTTGCCTTACAGAAGCTTCGCAGTTTCAGGAAGTCCCATTTATTAATTGTCAATCTTAGTGTCTGTGCTACTGACATCATGTTCAGGAAGTGGTCTCCTGTGCCAATTCTTCAAGGGCACCTCCCACTTTCTCTTCTAAGAGGTTAAGTGTGGCTGGATTTATGTTGAGGTCTGTTACCCATTTGGACTTAAGTTTTGTGCATGGGGATAGATATGGATTTATCTGCAGCCTTCTACATGTCTACATCCAGTTATGCCAGCACCATTTGTTGAAGATGCTTTCTTTTTTCCATTGTATAGTTTAACCTTCTTTGGCAAAGTCTGGTGTTCATAGGTTTGTGGATTAATATCAGGGTCTTTAATTCAATTCCGTTGGTCTACCTGTCTGTTTTTGTGCCAATACCAAGCTGTTTTCATTACTACAGCTCTATAGTAGAGCTTGAAGTCAGGGATGGTGATGTCTCCTGAAGTTCCTTTATTGTACAGGGTAGTTTTGGCTATCTTTTGTCTTTAAAACTTTTCTTAAGGTGTAAGTATTATCTCAAAATTTAGTATATCATGCTATCATGATTAATGGTCACAGTACTAACTGATTGTAGAGATAGGCTTCATCTAGCTTCCTGTATGTGATTTTTGTGGTAATGAATATAAGATGACAAATACCAGCCAAAAATGAGCTTTGGACTACCAACTGCTCAAGACAACTTCCAAGCACCTAGCTAAGATGTTCCAGCCACATACACTATTGAAGTCAGAATTTCAGATAAGTCTTGTACCCTACCTTCACACTGAGATTGGACAACAGCTACCTCTCCCTTAACTTGATCTTTATCTTAATTTTCAGGGTCCCTTCAAGATGCTGTCATTCCCAGACAGTAGAAAATAACTTTAAGAACAGGATTCCACATTCCCCAGAGATATGGTGGGAAGTTTTTGACTACTCCACAGATGTTTGTCATCATTTAGCAGCATTGGTCACAAAGCAGTTATTGGTAATGGTCAGGGAGGATTCTAAGCAATGGAAATTAGATTCAGGTATCTTGTTCTGAAAAGAAAATGGGGAATATAGAAATGATAGAATAAGCAGGTAGATTATTGAATCTATTTTCAAAGTAAAACAGTAACTACTAGCCTCAAATATTTTATATTGGTATGAAATTTTGTATATTGACACAAATTTAAGGTTATTTTTGTTATACTGTACTATGTATTTCTATTTCTTATGCAGCTCATTTAAAATATAAAGTTGTAGTCCTTGAAAGCTATTTAGGATATTAAAAATACAGGTTAGTAGTTAGTCATCTATAACAATCAAATCTATAGTCTTGTTAACTATGTCTTTAAGGTCAATCAGAGACATGTTTTAAATAGATAATCTTCAATCACTTCGGAGATTTTATTGTTTTAATAACATAAGGTTTTTTTTTTTTTTTTACAGTGAGACATGTCTATTTCTAGCAGCAACAATTTACTTCAAAAGATGATGATGGACATCAAAAGAACCTCCATATAGAGTTTGCTTTCATTTGGGGCAAAGTTAGCTACTAGGCAAAGAAACTGCTCTTGCCTCACCTGTTGACAGTATGCTGTCCAAATTGGACAAGCAGAACACATGGAAAGGCGACTGCCAACCTTTGCCAAGACAAGGTAGGGCAGTCCTTTAAAATCTCTGTTTCTGTAGTTATTCTAAGCCCATAGGGTGAAGATGGAAGTCACTATGTTACAGGGGAACCTGGGGGTGACTGTCCAAGCAGCCAGATATCTCTGTCATATTTTAATTTTGGAAGTTCCTTGATCTGTACTTCCTGTTCACTGTGGTTATATTATATCTCATATCCTTCTCTGATGGGGTTGAAGATTAGATAGTTATATTTCAGTTTTCCTTAGTTATGACAGAAAGCAAATTAGGTACAAAACTTTGGACTCGCTGGGCATTTTTGGTGCATGACTTAAATCCCAGCACTCGGGAGGCAGAGGCATGTGTAACTCTGTGAGTTCAAGGTCAGCCTGGTCTACAGAGTGAGTTTCAGAACAGGCTCGAGAGCAATACAGAGAAATCCTGTCTCAAAAAAATAAATAAAAATAAAAACAAAAACCCTTTGGACTTAACCAAGGTAAGATAGACAATAGAGTAATTTCTCTGAATTTTCCAAATACTAATGGACTGAATATTGTGAATTCATTTTACTTGATAATTGTTCTTATTGTATATAGTTATGCATTGTTAGAGTTAAAATCTTTCCCTATTTTCCATTATAAAACTCATAATTTTCTTTTATTGTTTATAATGAAAATTATTTTACAAATCTTTCCCTTTTGTTTAGACAAAAAAAAGGAGAAATGTTGCAGGAGAACTGTCTGTACAACCAATCTATTGTGCCAATAAAGCAACCTTGAATCAAAAGATGGAGTCAGTGATTAGCTGACCAAGATTAGCCATAAAGTTTTTGGAGGACTGAGGAGAGTGGCTAGATCAGACAGGAGGAGAAGGGGAAAACTCAGGGGAATTTCCAGGGCTGGTGGTTCAGGAAAAAACATGAAGAGACGGTCAATCAATTGCTCCACTTTCCTTGAATTTATCCGGTTTTAATCTCAATTTCTGTCTCTTGAGTTTTATTATACTGAAACAAATTAGGCAATCATTACATCTGGCAGCTGCAGGGATTTAAAGGTAAAATACCTCATTTTTTTTTTTTTTTTTTTTTTTTTTGGAGAGGAGAATGCTCAGAGAAACTGCCTCAAAAAAGAGCTTCATCTACTTAAAGCATGATGTTGCAAATTGTTTAAGAATATTTGTTTCAAAAACAATTTGACATTTTCCCACATGACTCAGTCAAATAAAAGTTCATTAAACACAATAATGAAATAAATTTAAGAAATATCCAGGAGCTTAGGAGATTAGAAGCAATGAATCATCCATCTTAGATAAAGTTATTTATATTAAATAAGTAAACACTGCAGTTTTTGAGTCTTGGAAGCACATGAACATACGATTTTATTGCAGAAGATGGTCATTCTCTCCTTTGAAGTCTTGCAGACATTTGACTCTGAGTCTCTTTTCCTGATTCACTCTTTCTCTGTTTAGCTCTATGTGTTGACTAATCATTAATTGATGAATTACAGACTACATTAAATAGCCTTGGGGGAGAATTTAAAAATGTAGCAGGAAAACATAAAACTTTTCTAATGTCTTCAGTTTCTCTAGATTCTAAAGAATTCAGAGAGCACTACTGAAGATTGATACTAACCACTATCCACACAAGTGGTTTCAACAAAATGAGATGCTATCCCAGCACACAGTACCAAGTGAGATCTTAGTGCATGCTCACGGAAAGAAATAAGGAGGGAAGAATTGAGGAAAAGAAGATTTGCTGGTGGCATGTTACCAGCATCAGTGTGTTTTCATCCTGCTTGGAGTGCTGGAGTCTCTACAGGTAAACACTGCTAACACCTGAATTGTTCTAAATTGAAGAAACATGTGCTTTGGGAATATTGTGGGAAGGTGAATGAAATTCATTTAGAACAGTTGTGGTCCCAAGTCAAACCTGGACATTTATATTTTGGATAACACAACAAATTTTATGTTTTTGATTAATTTTGCTTATCTGTAAGGTGGGACGAGTGGTGCCTATTTTATATATGATGAGGCTGAAGGGAGATAATGTTTCATAGATAAAAATGTGGAGTAAAATACACTAAACATTAGTTACTATTACATAATTTTAAGTAACATAAATTTCTTTGCCTTTCTGGCTTATTAAAATAACCTTTCATGAAATGATAAGGAGGAGAAAAGTTTGGCGACAATGTAACTTTGTCAGATTAACTCCATATTATATAGGGAACTAGATCTGGAAAATATCAATACTTTATGAACAATAATAATGTCATTCTTTTTAATAAGCTTCCAGCTTATTAAAAGTAGCCTGATTGTCTTGTACATATATGACAATATAAGCATATTAATATCAAGAAAACTGATAACTATATAGAAAGCAAATTTACCCTCTTATTCCCAATATCACAATACCTTACCAGAAAAAATGTTTTATGTATATACATATATAATATATATGATTACTTTGCAAAAGCAAAACAGCTTCTAAAATACTCATTAAGACTTATTCATGAAATTCATTCCTAATGAAAAATTAATTAGGCAAATATTTTGATGCCATGCTTTTTCCATTAAATTCAAGATTTTATAGTGAACAGATTTATTAAGGAATGATAAGCATTTGAGGGGGATCAAAGCATTGTAGCCATCTCTGCCATCAGTCTGTAGTCTAAATGCTTAGTGGGGTATATAAAAGTTCCTGAGAGCTGGGCGGTGGTGGCTCACGCCTTTAATCCCAGCACTTGGGAGGCAGAGGCAGGCGGATCTCTGTGAGTTCGAGACCAGTGTGGTCTACAAGAGCTAGTTCCAGGACAGTCTCCAAAGCCACAGAGAAACCCTGTCTCGAAACAAACAAACAAACAAACAAACAAACAAACAAGTTCCTGAGATTCCAATCAACTGTGTTAGGGAAGGAGTACATTCCTGCATGCTTTCAACAGATTAGGATTGTAATGCAAAAATTTGAAAATATTATATGAATATTGTCATTGAAGCTCATGAGTTCCATAATACTATCTCCTCAGACTCAGCATGAGAAACTTGTTGTCTAAATTGTTTAATGGTTATATCATGTCATTCCTTTGTGTGAAAGACAAAAAATGTAAGTAAAATACTGAAAGGTAGAGGCAGTTGCCAGCATGTTTAAAAACCATGGAAAATATAAGGGAAGTGGAAATGATGAAAATAATACATCTCATTAGCACTCTAACATTTTATTTTCCTTCTATTAGACTTTGCTTAAGAAAAAGATGTTGGAGCAATTTAGAGGAGTGGGATAAATTTTAGGGTGATTGTGGTGATGGAATGTTTGCTAGAGTAGGTATGGAATGTTCTTGGACGTAGGAACAAACATGAAGGTTGGGGATATTTATTTTCATTTTTATATGAACTTTTGGCAGTCAGTTTATTTAATCAGTGTTTAGTGTTGCATATCTTCACAGTTTTAGACTTTTGACTTTAGAATATTTTTACCAAATAATTTCTCAATAAATATTTGTTAATTGGTTAATGTGTTGGGTAGCATGAGTGTCTGTATTTTTGTTAGTACTGCTGTGTGTTTGTGTTCATGTTGGAAGTGTCTTTTTTCATAACAGAACCACTTCATATAACATTTTATCAGTTCAATTTCATGTGGACCAAGTTCTCTAAAATGGTGAAGGTAGAATTTCAAAACTGTGCAAATATACGTAATGTATCAACAAACTCTATGAGCAGTTTTTGTCAACCTGTAGAATTAAAATACTGATTGAGTTTTATGATATAAAACCTAGCATGGAATAGAAACCCACACTTGGCTCAGATGTTGGTGGCTATGCAGACTGGGAAAGAAGAGGGAAATTGACAATTGGATGTGAGATTGAAGTTGACACTAAAATGTCCTGGCAGGCAGGGTGGTTTCTGGCTTGATCCAGATGCGGCTCCGTTGCCATCTGGGGAAATGAATCATTGCTGGTATCTCACATCATCCTCACCATCTGTCATGGTGAACTTGGCAGCATGGCTGGCATCTGAGTGAGGCTGTGCAGCTGGGAGAAGCTGGACCACACTGGCTGAAGAGCCTACTCCATCCCTTATTGATCTCTGAAAGATGCAGGGACTGTTTGCACAGACACAATCCTCTAATACTGAATGCTAAAAAGAGATTAAGATGTTAAAAGGGAGGAGGCAGTGGAAAGTAGGAAGCCAGCAGCAGCTTAACATCCCTTTATTGTCCTTGAGAATGTCATCTGGTCAGTTTATCCTGTACCATTCCTCAACCCTGGATACTTTCTGAAAATGATATGCCTTTAGTAATTAAGTATAAATTAGAAAGGAAGAGAAGAAGTCTCAGGACTGCTAGCAATAGAGACACTGCTAAAGTAAAGCATATTAGTTTTCTATAGTGTGCAGTACCACAGGTGAGTGTCAGAAAGCAAGAGACAGCAGGAAGCCATTGGTAGCTTGGCCACATAAGCAGAATGTTCAGAAAGCTTTGTTTCCACATTCAAATCATATCATCAAAGCCAATATGAAGCTATATTTCATGGGCTACTAGAGATTTGCTCTTGGGTAGGAGAGAAGAGAAGCAGAAAATCTCCAGAAGGCCTACCTATAGTATTCTCCCCAGGGCACTGTAATGAGCCCTAGCTGGATGAACTTCTGAACAATCAGGCTGATAGAAAGGAATTTCATACAATGAGTCATGTTCTAAGATGAAGGAAGTATTAGGGGTTAGCCTTGGTCACTAATCAGTTGCCCCAGCCATCGTGTTGCTGCCTGGGGCTAAAATATTACTTTATTATTTAAGTTTCCGGTGAACATTTATTTACTTGTTTGGATTATGAGCACACATTTGAATATTTCATTCCTGTATTTAGCTCTCAAATTACTAATTATTTATAATGAGCTCAACTCGTAGATCCAGGAACATTTTGTTAATGACAGTGTGCTTGTCTCAAGTTTGTGTGATCACATGCCGACTTTCATCAGTGTGGAACACTTCTGCAAGTGGTTGGCCAAGATGAAACAGAAGGACAGCTAGTGGCATCATGAATTTTGAGATTCTTCTTTGCTGAAGTCCAGTGACATATGTGCAGGTAGACAAGCAAAAAGATTTTCTTCCCTGGCAGAGATCCAACAAAGTGGGGGAGAATTACAAAGAAAAGTTGGAGGTTACAGCAAGCTTAGCTCTCAAGTGTTAATCAAATACATCCATGGTGACAGCTGACCTTTGCCCTCCATTGATTTCTATATCCTGTCCAATACCTGAGAAGCCATGTTTGGCAGAGGCCCAAGGCAGATGCTTCCCGTTCAGATATTCTTTAGTTTAAACCTGCATTCTATAGAGTCCTGTAATTGATGAATACCTCCACCTCTTCATCTGTTAAATATATAAATTATTCTGAATAATCTCTTTTTGCTTTTTTCTTAGCATTTAATCTCTGTTTACTATATTGCTAGGAATTACACTAGAACTACAGACTTTTTAATTATAAATTGAATTTACAATGCATTCTGAATGATCTTGAGAGCTATTATGAGGGTTGTACCTAAGAGGAAAGTTCAAGTAAAATGCATTGCATGTCGTGATGCTGAAGGGCAATGGAACGCTTTAGGGTGATGTTGGTAAAAAATATTCACAGACATCCAAATGACAGAATGCCGTGTTTATATTATTGAGACTACATATCTTTTACTTATGACCACATTCACATTGTACTTTCCTTTAACCTTAATGCACCAAGAAGACAGATACCATGTAGACCAAAAAATCCAATCTTACTCACATCCTGACCCTTAAATCTTCAGTCAGGGAATATTGCATTGATTGAAAAGAAATCATCAGAAACTCATGTCTAACTATATAGCAGATTTTGGATGCACTTACACTAGTTGCTCACTATGGTGTGCTGGTTTACAGTTAAGTTTAGATGAGCTCTCTGCAGTACTTCATCTCCTCCATCAATTAACAAAGCCTCCACCCTCCACAAAGACCTAAGTGCATCCTCAGAATGCTGAGGGCAGCCGAAATTGTCTTCCTCAGGGAAGAGCACACCAATTGGTTCCGAATACCAAATGCTCTGCCCTGAAAACATGCATTCAAGTAACGTTACACAGACTGAGCAGGTCATGTTTAAGAATATATGAATATAAGACATATGAATGTAACAACAATTAATAAAAAAGGGCCAGGGATTTGAAAGAGAGCAAAGAGAGTTATGGGGGAAGTAAGAGAAGAGGAAATGATAAAATTACATTATAGTCTTAAACATACAAGAAGCAAAATGATAAAATTAAAATACTGCTTTATCCCTTGGTTAACTCTACAACTTAACATGTTTGAAATGCGACATTTATGTTTATTATTCAGTAAAACCCTCATGTATCACTCATTTATGTTAAAGAAAAGAATAGGATCAGATAACAAAAGACTAACTAATCAAGATCATTTGGAAATAATTATCCAAAATGACCAGCTGAATGTTAATACTTTTCCTTTTTAAGAAAATAAAATGTGCAAAAGAACTAAGTTATATAATGTAAGAAAATAAGCTATTAAAATAAATATTTGTCAAAGGCCAAGATAATGTTAGAGCAGAGATCAATTTAAATTGCTGGCCTTGTCAAGATGAACATTTTAAAGATGAAAATATCATTAATTCCTTTCTGATGCACTCAAAATTATTAAGATTATATGTTTAGAGAGGGAAATTTCAATCCTGTTTTTCTCAATATTAAGTAATGTTGTTTTGAAGCTCTGGAAATATTTTCAGTAAAAGAGGTTGTTACCAGGTTAGGACTTTTCATTGTTTCATGGCCTTGTGGCAGTCTGTTCCAAATAGTGGCAACAATTTGTGAGATTCACTCTCAAATTGACTTTGATGCAAATAGTTTTCTTTTTTGGTGAAAAACCAAAGTCATTTGCTTTACTTGGTTCATAAAGGGTAAAATGTAAGAGATAAATCTTTTTATCTTCATGGGAAACTAAAGACAGACATGAAGACATATGTCAGCCAAAACCATGGCCTGTGTAGTACTAGGAAGTTCAGGGTGGAATGCAGAAAATCCAGATAGTTGCCGATATTTAAGTGTTTTGTTTGATTTGGTGTAAATGTGTTACCCATTTGCAGAATGATTTTTTAAAAATACATTTCATGAGACTTACTTACATAGGTATGTAGGTATTCAGTCTCTCTTACATTCCTTGAATATGACAGTGTTTTTCTAGAAATGACCTCTCATAGATTCAGTTAAAAGAAAAACTATCATGAGAATTGAGATATTTCCCTAGATGTTTTTTCATAATTATAAAATTAATCTTATTTATAATTTCCCCCAGTATTGTTATATTTTTATATGCTTTCTAAGGCAGATTTTTGAATGATTATTTTGTGGTTGACAAATGTCAGTCTTCAGAAACTTAGAAGTGACTCTCCTTTCAGATGGTGGATTACTGAATTAAGAATTTTTTTAATAAGCAACATACTAAAACATTTGTCCTTTACAATGTCATTTTTTTTCCTGTGTACGGGTGTCAGGTCCCCTGGAACTGGATTATAGACAGTTGTAAACCATCATGTGGATGCTGGGAATTTAACCAGGGTTCTCTGGATGAGCATTCAATGCTCTTAACCGCTGAGCCATCTCTCCAGCCCAAGGATTTATTCTTGTGAATCACTTACAAAGGTTTCAAGTAAGGCAGAATACAATGCATTTCCCATGATCTCATCTTGTGAAGCCAGCACATTTTGGTGAACACCACCCTAAAAATTACATCAAATAAGACAGAAAGGAAACAACAGAACTTTGTCAATGTTTTTGAAAAAGAATACGGTTATACCTGTGTTTTATTATAAATAAACAGGTTCTGTCATGTTTTATCTTCTTGCCAGCAAATGAAGGACATTGTTTCATAAAGCTTCTAAAATGTACATGAATATTTCATTAAATCATATTTCCTTGAGAAAATAAAGTTCCTTCGCATTTATAGCAGACAGTTGTGAGGAGTTTGTAATTGTAAGACCAGGGTAGCCAGTACCGGTTGCTCGTGGAACAGTACTCCTCTATTTTTAAAACTTTTTCTTAAAAAATAAACATACAATCATAGGTGTTCATTTACTTTAAAAATTCTAACGATGAAGAAAATTATTGTCTATATATTTAAGTCCTTGTATAAATTACAAAACTCAAGTGTATGTCACAGAGTCCCTTCCCCATAGGAAGCATAAAGCACTTTTGTGGTACCTTTCACCAGTAAATAGTTGTATCACATTGAAGTTGACAAACAAAAGAAAAGTCAATATTGCATCTTTAAGCCCTAAGAGAACATTCTTCTAAGCTGTCTCTTGTGATGAATGAGCTTCCAAAGTCATTTGATTGCCATGATTTAACTCAATCTCAAATAAAGTTATATAAAAGTAATACATGTATTGACTTCAGTAGAACGCTGACTGAATTATCAGTGAACTTCAGACTCTTCTTGCTTGAGGTCAACAAACACCCTTTGGAAGACAACCAAGAGGACTTTAAGACCAGGACAACAAAATAAAATTATAACAACAACAATAATAATAATAACAATAAAATAAAAATAAAATAAAAATAACAACAGCCAACACTGAGGTAAACTCCCCTTTCAAAAGGCAATGTGTGCTGCCTGGACTGTCAGGAGAGAGTTCGATTGTCCCTGATACCCAAATGTTTTTCTAACCAGAGTTCAGCAAGTTGCATGGTTGAGGCAAAAGTACTTGCTTTGGATCCTAAGCACATCTTATACTGCTTAGGGTCCAAGTTAGGATCACAATGAACTGGATGGAAAATATGCACCACTCCTACTTCTTGACTTCTGAAGGGTTGTAAGCCAGCTAGGATAACTTTGTTGTAGAGATCTACATCTTCCAGTCCCCAGCCTTGTATTGAGGTATCAAATCCACCTGCACCCAGTAGATCGCTTTTGTAAATACAGGTGATTCCATAGCCATAGTCTCTCCAAAATCCAGTTTCCTTTGAGAATACAAAGTCATCCTCTGGGGGTGGATTTCCCATGTGGGTCACCTTTGGGTCATACTGGCTAAAGATGATGGGGAAGTATACCTGTTGTCCCTGAATTGTATTGTCTCTACATCTTTGGAGAAAGTCTCCTCTAAAGATCAAGTCAACATCACAAAATAGCAGCAACGTGTCATTGTCAAACTGAGAAGCAGCCATTTCAAGACCAAGACCTCTGGAAAACTCCCCCTTCATGGGAATCAGCATCATTTCTGCATTAGGGTACCTGTTCTGATATTCATGTATCAGCTCGATGTGTTTGTTGGACTCTTGGCCAGAATCCCCACTGAAAAGGATGATGACCAGCTTCACATTTTGCTTTGGGATAAGACACGTACTTTCAAAATTTTCCATGAATCTTAAGAAAATGTCATACCTTCCAGTGAGGGGAACAAGAATGTGGACTTTCTTTTCTTTGTGCCATCCTATTTCTTTGGCTTCTTGAAGAGATGAGAGTATTTTTAGAGAATTAGATATGAAGGAGAACGACTGGGTGCCACTGTTAATACTCTCCACCAGGCTGTTCACATCGAGCTCTTCCATTTCTCTGAAGAAAGGTTTGCTAAACAACTGCTGAAGATAGGCATGGCGCCTCACAGGCACAGTCAGTTTCCTTCCTTTGTGCCTTTTGTATAGGAGGAGCAGATCCAAAATGTACTCCACCCCATGCATGGGATCAACCCTGCGGTAGCCATACTGAATTTCCTTGAAGTCAATGAGCCGGCCCCTACTCTTGGCATTCTCGTTGATCATCTCCATCACCTGCAAGACCGTGTCATCCAGGGCTGTCCTTAGGATACTGTTGATGCTCTGTCGAGGAGGCTGGTTCTCTGCAGCTGAGTAAAGCAACTTCCCAGTCAGGAACTCCCACTCAATGACGTCATTTCTCTCCCGTGGCTGGAAGTGGTTGAAAGAAGGCATCACTCCCAGCTGCTGGTCCTCTTTGCTCACCTCACTGTTGCTGAGCTTGCTCATGAGCGCACTTTCCCTGTGGAGCTGGATGGTGCGGTAGCGGAGTTCAGATATCTTGCGGCTGAGCATGTAATTATGTAGTCTGTACTGATATGCGGGCCTTTTGTTTGGATGAAGTGTGATGGCTGCGTGAATTTTGCTGTTGTGAAGGTCTTGGATGTAACCCTTACGATTGTGTTCATAATTTTCATGGAACAGCTGTTGCATCTGAAAAGTAAAGGCAACCAGAATGTAAGTTGGAAAGGAAAGGGAGCATGAAAATTAAACACTTAAACGAAAATATTTAATAAATATTTACCAACATGTACTTTGTGGTTAATTTGATTCATAAATTTATACTTATACAAAATTACAAGTTTTATTCCTATAACCAGAAGATAAAGTTGTATTTTTAATGTATATTATGAGTTTTTAAAATCTGTGAAATCAGTGGAGTGACTAAATCTAACTAATTAGCATATTTTCTATGTCATAGGTATCATTTTAGGAAATCCATCCTTCAGGCACACACTGAATTATTATTGACCTCATCCTCCATTTTGTATAGCAGAGCTCTAGACCAAAGTGTGTCAGTGAAACTTTTATCTCAACCCTTGTGGTAACGACCACTTTACTTTCTGCTTCCAAGTAGATCACTATTTTTTTTTTAACTTCCACTTGGACTCAGATAACAAAAGCAAAGAATATAGGGGGAATACTGTAAAGCAATGTTTTATATATTTTCAAGTATTTGTAGCTCTATTTCTCCAGAATCCAGCCTCAAATCACGCAAATATTTCCATAATCTCCTAGTAGACCCTTTAAAAGGAAAGAGGCTCAGTGGACATACCAGAGATAGCTCTAAGAGGATGCTCATTGAAGAGTAAAACAAAAGCGTATTGCTTGGCATGGCAGTAATAGGCTCTTCTTGGATGTTGGTTAGTGTCCTAGTGTACCAGTTTCACTGAGGAAGCTCTTAGTAGGAAGCTGAGGTACACCACTCGTGTCAGGTGTGTCCAGTTAGACATTCTTGACACCCTCTGAACCAGAAAAGCTTTCAGCTCATCTATAACAAATTTACTAACCCAGAAACTTAAGTGAAAACACACATTTTTTAAATCAGCATTCAAACTTGCAGCTCACACTTCTTTGACAGGAATCAAAAGTACTCTACTCTTATACCCAGAGCACCCCGGAAGACCACCAAGAGACCAGATCCCATGCAAAAGCAAAGGGTCCATTAATGATACAGACTTCAAACTCATGTCTCTCTTCTATCCAGCAAAGTGGTGGAGAAGAGCGAGAGAGACCCATAGTAGCAGTGGGGTTGGGTATATATTAGGGGTAAAGCAGAAGAGGATCTAGGGGCTGTAAACTCCATAGGAACAGACTCATGATTGTTGAACCTCTGAACTGGAGGCACCTGTCTTTAGTTAATTGGTTAGTTGCAGCTGCCGGGAGGTTGCTATCACTTTTACAGTTGCTATGGTTACTACATTCCATCTTTATAAGGGAAACTTGCTCAGAGCCTGTTAGTTTGGCTCCTAATTGGTTCCTGACTATATGGGGAATATCACTCAGTTTCTTTTTAGCATGGAGCGCAAGGACAGGGACACTGGAAAACATCAGGGGCACAGCACATCCTACCACATCCTGTTGAGTCAGGGGCCTATATTCTGCTGTGTCTTTTCTGCTGCCTGTCATAGTAGAGCTCTGGGCAAGTTTCTGGACTCTTCACTACTATATCCATCAGGGTATGAACTCCTGAAAGAAGTAGCTTCTCTAATGAGGGTTGAACAAGACACTGATCTATGAGTATAGTAATATGCCATTGATAGTCTTGTTATAGCTATGTTCATTTGACTGAAAAATACTGGTAGGTTTTACCCTGGGCATATAACCTATCTAGTCTCAGATTCTTGACCTTAACAATATCACGTATGTTTTCCATCTCATAGAGGTGGCCGTAAATCTAATTGAGAAATAGTTGCCACTCCCCTAACATTTGTTCCATTATTGTACCAGTATGTATATCTTGAAGACAGGTCATTTATATCTCATAGGATTCATAGCTTTGTGAGGTTGATTATTACCTTTCTCTTTTGGTAACATGTATAGTACCTTCTAGCACTATGAATGCCAGCAAATAGGGGGTAAGCTTCCTGTTGAGTACACACCAGATTTCTGCATCTTCTGTACTCAAAGTGCATGATGTTTTCAAGATATGGAGGGTAACTGCAGTATTTGGGGATTCTATAGGTCCCAGTTAGACAATGATTCAAAAAGAGGCAATACATTCCTGTACTGGGGGTTTTATTTTGTGTCTAGTTGGGGATAGAGAAAATTCTCAAAAGTAGCTCATTTATACATACTTCAGGTAATGTAATAACTATGATAGCATCTTCAATATATTTTTAATAAGAAGCATATAGCTTGTTTTTCAATTTTCTTACTTTCATATTTAGAGAGGATTAATCTATAAAGGATGGAAAGTTAATCTAAGAGTCACACTTTGGAACCAGGTGGGATTAAGTATACATAGGTTGTTGGACACTGGGCTCTGTCTTGGGAATTTCATAGTTAGTCTGTTTAATCCTTTGTTGCCTCTATACAATAGGAAAATGCCAACTACTTCAATGCTTATTGAAATTGCACTAAATAAGATAAATGCATGAATGACATTGTTAGCATTGCAGTCTATCTAGTAGACAGTACTCAGTAAACAATAATGACATGGAAATAACTATTCCAGGATTGGTAACTTTACTTTATGTTAAAATAGAGCTTTTTCATTTGGACTCTTTAGACAATAAGGACTGCACCTTCAATTAATACATGCCTTTAATCTCATGCTTATCAAGACACAATTTGAAATTTGGCTACATATAGTATAGTCAGTGCTTCAGGGTACTTAATGTACTATTGGCATATTAAATTACAAAAAGACAACATTGTGAATATGTCACCAAATTAAGGTTTATGGGGATTAAGCTGATTAATTAAGACTCTATTGAGATTGAGAATAGAGTTAAAACTAAATGGTACACATCATATTACATATGGAGTACAACAAAACTTGAGAAAAGAATGTAAAGTTTACATTTGGAAATTATAGGAGTTTGCTTGGAGTGATTTGTAACTTGTACTTGAATTTGCTTTTTGTTCTTTAAAGAATTTACTGGTTGACTTTGTGGTAGCACCATGTAAGAATAACAACATCATAGCTGTAATGGTACCAGTGGCTTCAGGCAGCCACAACCTCAGTGTCTGGGAAGTTATGAAAAAAACTATCATGAAACATCAGAAAAGAAAACAAATGTCCAGAGATGGTTTAATATGAATTGTTATTACACTTTACTACATTAAGTTCCCTCTGCCTTTACATTTATTAGTAATGGAAACACAGTATGCATAATTTATGGAAAGATCATAGAAAAGCAAAAGAAAACTTTAAAATCTTTTAGATATACAGGAAGGAGTTGGGTATTTAAATAGACACAAGGTCATTATAAGAATAATGGAAAGCAGAGACCACTTCCTAAATAAAACACCAGTAGCACAGACACTGAGAGCAACAATTAATAAATGGGACTTCCTGAAACTGAGAAACTTCTGTAAAGCAAAGAACATGGTCAACAAGATAAAACAGCTCTCTACAGAATGGGAAAAGGTATTCACCAACCCCACATCTGACAGAGGGCTGATTTCCAAAATATAAAAAGAACTCAAGAAACTAGACATCAAACCACCAAATAATCCACTTAAAAATGGGGTACAGCTCTAAACAGAATTCTCAACAGAACAATCTCAAATGGTGGAAAGACACTTAAGGAAATGCTCAACATTCTTAGTCATCAGGGAAATGCAAATCAAAACCACTCCAAGATTCCATCTTACACTGATCAGAATGTCTAAGATCAAAAACACCAATGACAGCTTATGCTAGAGAGGATGTGGAGAAAGGGGAACCTTCCTCCATTGCTGGTGGGAGTGCAAACTCTTGTACATCTCCTGTGGAAATAGTATGCTGATTTCTCAGATAATTAGGGATCAATTTACCTCAAGACCCTGCAATACCACTGTTGGGCATATACCCAAAGAAAAATGTTGTATATTTACACAATGGAGTACTACTCAGCGCTAAGAAACAATGACATCCTAAAATTCTCAGCCAAGTAGACAGAACTAGAAAAAAACCATCCTGAATGAGGTAAACCAGAACCAGAAAGACAAATATAGTATGTACTCACTCATAAGTGAATACCAGACATAAAGTAAAAGATACCCAGCCTACAAACTACAATTTCAGAGAAGCTAGAACCCTCTTCCAGAAACAAATGGAATCAGATGCAGAAATCCACAACTAACCAATAGGCCAAGCTCTTGGAGTACAATTGAAGTGAGGGAGGAGAAATAATTCCTCATGTTGAAGAAATCTACAGAATCAGTTGACCGGAGCTAGTGAGAGATCACTGACTCATGTCTGACAAATGGGGAACTGGCATAGACTGAAGTAGGCTCCTTTAATATAAGTGACAATGATGCAGCAGGGACAATATATGAAGCTACTGGCAGTGCGTAGAAGATCTAATAATAATGCACAAACTGATTTAGTGGAGTCCATTCTATATAGAAAGATACTTTGCTCAGCCTAGACACAGGGGTGTGGGAGGTGGAGAGGTGCCTTGGTCCTGCCTCCTTCTTACAGGAGGCCTTACCCTCTCCAAGAAGCAGATGGGAAGTGGGGAGGGGGAGTGGCGAGAACAGGAGGGGAAGAGGGAGGAGGAACTTGGATTGGAATGTAAAATAATAAATTAATAAAAAGGGAAAAAAGAATAACAGAAAGCTGATTTATCACATTTTAAAGTGATTATACGTTTGTATCAGTTTATTAGATACCATTCATTAAGCCATACAACTGCAAAAGAATAATTTCCCAGAATGTAAGTTACTTAAAAACATAATGTTGAAAAGAAAGTACACCCAACTCCAATTTAAAATTTGTAATTTAGAATGACATTGGTCACTAAGAAAATGTTGGGGATTTCCATGGGCTGCTGAGGATGAGAAGGTCCATCGGAGGCAACTGGTCACAGAAGGCCCTGCAGGGCAATGGCTGTGGTGAAAACTCCCACAGACAACAGAGTTCACAAAGAGCTAGGAAAAGAAGTGATCAAAAAACATTGAACACAAACTCATTTTATAACTTGGGTACAGACACACATATGAGAAACTCAGGTAAAAACAAACCCAGGATTCAACATCTGTTTCAAAGAAGTAGAAAATACAGAACTACAAAGGGGTATGAAATGCACAAAGCAAGTTTTTCCATAGAACAGATTTAATGTCAGGCTGCAGAGAAAATCAATGTCTTGTCTTTGTTGAAATTAGCAAGTATAGAACTGTTCTGAGCACACTCCCAAGGTAGAGCTAAGGTGAATGTCTTGCCTTGTATTTCTATCTGAGATGACTCATTTCTTAAGAAAGAAAAATAGTGCAACATGTACCAAGTCCAAGTTATAAAAAAAATAAAATGAAGAACTACCACTTCCCTCAATCCCCATACAAAAACAAGCCATGGAACTGAGGAACAAATTTAGCAGACAAAGTAGAAATATAAGATGGCAGGAATGGAGTGGTGAAATGAGATGTCATCCTGTAGATTTAACATAAAATGTAAACTGTCACAGACAGGAAAATAAAATGAAAAGGAAAAACAGTACGTCCTGTAGTCCTGTAGAATGACTGCAAGTGAAAGATACCAGCAGACACACAGAAGAGACAATTCAAAAAGTGTTTGTGTTGTGGCAGGGTGGTGTGTGTGTGATCCAGCTGGTTAAGTGCTTGCTGCCAACCATGATGACCTGGGTTTAATTCCCAAGACCAACAAGCTAGAAGGGGGGAACAGACTCCAGCAAGTAGTCCATTGTCCTCTGACCTCCATGTTCATGAGCATGTGTGTGTGTGCTCACAAGCACATGTGTGCTTGAACACACACACACACACACACACACACACACACACACACACACACACACACACACACGGAAGCAATAAGTGAACAATAAAAACCAACTTCTAAAAAGAAATTGTTATTGAAATCAAAGTATAATATCTATATGCTAAATTCACATAACTGTATTCACGATAAAATTAACTCAGAATAGTTTTAAAAACAGAAACAACAAAACCTTTGGGAGAAGGAAAAAGTTTCTGGCCAGCTTCTCATGAAAACAGCAGCTTTAGCAGCGCTTCCCATGTTTCTTGAACTAAACACTGACAGTGAGGTGATTTTGCAAATATATGTATATATGGTAAATGAAAGGTGGGAAGGCTGTACCTCCCACAGATAAACAATAATGAATTCAGGATATCATAGAAAACTGACTCTCAAAAACTGCAATAGAAAGAAATTGGGGTCAACTTGAATAAGAAACCCTAATGGGAATCTGCAGAATATTAGAGAATGTAGCTAGTGTTAATGTCAGTAGATAGAGCAGACAACTGCCCCTTTGTGTGCCAAAGTATACGTTAAAAACATATTTTCTAAAATCTGTGGGGTGGATACTTTGCGTTGGCAGACAAGAGCCAGCCATTCCTATTTTCCAGAAACCCTAACTAGTATTTCTTAAAGTTACCTCATCTCTTACCTTAATGAGTGTGTGTGTGTGTGTGTGTGTGTGTGTGTGTGTGTGTGTGTGTGTGTGTGTGTGTAAGTGTGCATGTGAGTGCATGTGCATATGGAGACAAAGCTCAATACTGGGTGTCATCCTCAACTGCACTTCATTGCGCTGTTTTTAAATAGTACTTTTGTCTATCCTTTAAAAATATATTTACACCACATACATTGATCATCTGTATCCAACCGTATCTACCTCTAGCCTCCCTAATGTCCCCCACCCAGTTTCCCTCCTAACTTTATATCTTTTTATTATTGTTACTAAGTCCCAGAGTCCAATTGGCAAAAAATGTGTTAGATAGCATTGTTCCATACTCTAAATAGGTATGGTTTGTGATTCCCCTCTCTACCTTGCCTATCCTCTGCTACTCCACTCACTTCTATAGCTCCCAGTCCCCATATTCATTTCCTTGTTCATGGTCAATGCATCCTTTTTCCACCTTTCATCCTTTTCCAGGACCCAGTGTTACCCTCTGGGTCCCTTTTTCTAGATTTTTAAACTTTACCCACACACATGTTTGAATGAATACACATATACATTATAGGCCAGGCTATGTGGGAGAACATTTTTATCTTTCTTATTTTGATCACCTCAATATTATACTTTTCAGTTCCATCCTGATTTCATTTTTCTTTACACAAAATTCTTTACACAAATTCCTTTTGTCGCTGAGCTCCACAGTTCTGGGTTTGCAAACATGTGCTTCAACTAGGCTTTTGCACACATGCTGGGTATCCAGACTCAGATCTTTGTGGTTTGCACAGCAAACACTGTACTGAATGAGCTATGTCTGCAGAACTCTTTATCCTTAAATTTAAACAAGTATACAAGATACCAGCCATTTTTATAGAAGCAGACTTTAGGAACAAATAAGCAAGAAAAATAAGTAATGTCACTAGAAGTTGAAGGTAGCTATTGAAATTATTATTGTGACATAAGGTCATGCTGATGGATATAGGTATATTATCATATGCTCTGTTACACTTCTCTCTATATATAAACCAAGGTCACACATAGAACAAACATAGCAAAAATTAAATGTAACAATAGAAATTTAAATTTAAAGGAAAAGAGATGGGAATTAAAGGTGACTTAAACAATCTAGAAAATTAAATCAAAAGACATAAAATTTAAAATATAGTCGACAGAAGTTTAGTAAACGATCAGATCCATTTGGGAGGTCTGTATGTAGCTGGATGACAGTCATTTCAGAAGAGTCAACAAGGACACAGGCAAAGAATTATCAACAAAATAATACATGAAAACTCTCCCCCAGATGCAACAGATGATGGACTGGTCTTTCCAAACTGAAAAGGCTTATTCACCAAAACCATAAAAATGAACTAACTCATGGAATGTAGATCAGTGAAATTTTAGGATCCTGTGGTAGAGAGTATGCTGGAAGCCTGCTGCTAGGAGAAGAGAAAGAGAAAGCTTAGGAACTTGAATGTCTTCTGACTTCTAAAAAAAAAAATAATGATTGTTTCAAAATTTGATGGAACAAGGATGTCAACCCTGAACTGCCTGTCTCAACAGCAGGAGACAATAAGGTCATGTTCTTAGTTAAAAAAAAAAACTCTCTCTAGCACATTTCTCAGAAAACTATTAACAGATCTCTTTTACCAAACAGAGAGGAAAAAAAAAGAGTAAGGAAGACACTGTAAAAACAGGGACATGAAAGCAAGAAAAATTAAACTGATTATCATGGAAAAGTTTGTAAGAGGAAAAATATATAATTGAAGATATTATTTGTCCATTACTAGGGGACACGGGAACAATATAGTTGTGTAGTGGGTGAAGAAGTTTCTACCTTGTTTAATAAGCCTTGATGCATGAGAAGACAACTGGATGGTTACAGGAAAGCTGGCTTGCCTTAGCAATTTCTCTGTGAAAAGTGATAATCAGACTATTCATACATAGATGTTAATAAGCTCATACAGATGTTGCAAAATAATTTAATTTTTAATTAATTTATAAAGATCAGTAAGTGTTTGAGGAAATCATTTTGAATGAGAAGGAAATAAAAAAAAACAATATGAACTCAATGGCTAAATGGGTAAGATAGAGAAAAGAAAATGCTATTAACAACTTCATAAAAATGAGAGAGTGAGAGAAAGGGGTTGTAATAAAGAAATAAAAACTGGGTGATGTAAAGTAAGAAACGGTTCTCAGAAATAAAAAAGTTTGATGGGTGAATCATTAGTTGGTTTTTCATTATAAATCTCAAAGCACATGATGTTTTGACCCCTTTGCATATAGGTTTAGTGTAAGTGAATTTAAACCAATAACTAATTGTATACATACACATTTTTATAACTATTAGCCACACTGGTTCTGTTAGACAACATCCGAGGAAAGGTACCACGTTTTATCTTGAGTTTCTTGGTCTTTTTATAGTTGACTCTTGTGAAGGGCAAGAGATAATAACCTAGTTTTTTTTCTTCTACATAAGGCTATTTGATTTGAGCAACACCATTTGTTAGCATCTTTTCTACAATGTGTCTGGAAGATGGAGATTGCACTGAATCTGAATACTGCTTTTAGTAGAGTGACAGTTTTATACTATTAATCTTGCCAATCCACAAGTATGGGGGAATCTTTTCATCTTCTGGTATCTTCAAGAGTATAAGGACTGGAGGTAGTGGATGACTACAAGGACATACTTCTTTCATACTCAGAAAGCTGCATATTTGAACTCACAGTGATTATAATAGCATGCACAAGACATATGCAAGCTCAAGTCAGACCAAAGCCCAACTAGTAGCCAAGTAGCTACTAGTTGTTGGAGAGGAAGAGACAGATTTAAGAGTGCAGCCCTGAGGAGTTGATCACACCCCAGTGGAAATGCCATACAATTTTGACTTAATTGGTATTGGGGAGAGAAGAAAAATTAAGAAAGACTCAAAGTTGGGTGGGTAGTCAAGGGTAGCCATGGATCTGTGAGGGGTTGTGGGGAGGGTTGAATTTGCCAACACACATTTTAAAAAGTTCTGAAAGATCAATAGTTTTTGCTGTTTATATTGTTTTTAACCTGAGGAAATGGTCCTAGTATACACAAGTTCTATTTCCATCACCTATTCCCACTATATGGAGTGCATGCACTTTCTTTCCAAGGATCTTTTCCTCTTTTCCCCAGCCAGCCCTTCTGTTTTCACTTTCTTCCATTCTGTCAGTAAACCAAATCACATCACAAATAAGGTCACCTTTGCAAACCACATGGAAGAAATTCCAATCCCCAAAGAACCCAGAAATTCTCTGCTTCATTTTTTAATAGCTCTGACCTCCTATAGTCTGGTCTAGAAACATTTGTTATTTCTTCCTATGGGATTTTAAATATTCTGAAGAAAAGTTCTATTCCTACTTGTTTGTCTCACCATGACTCAGCCAGTATCCACTGGCTTGCAAGTTAGCTCTTAGAAGTCAGACTATCAGGGATGGATGTAGCACTAAGGCCTAACAACCCTGTGAACTTACACAGACTACTTACTTCATGATGCTTCAGTTTAAAACACTGTTAAAACTAGGCATGCAAGAGAATGTATCTCACATAGTACTATCAGCATTAATATGTTTGCCTGAAGTGCTTAGAAAAGAACATGTCACATAGTAATTGCAATCAGAAACACCATTTTGATTACACCCACTTCCGGAAGGCATTTGCTTTTTCCCATATTATTAATGAAGGTATCAGATAAGTAAATAAGAATGACTTTGGTCAAATTTTCCTTAGAAACTTTCACTTATTGTCTGATGTATCACCTGAAAACTAGCAAACCAATGACTTTTCTCACGAAGTCTTTGGTGAGATAAAGGAGAAATGGGAAACTGGGGCATGACTGGGAAAGCTGGCTGTGAACATCTTTGATCTTCTCCATCAGGAGAAATAATGGCATTAGTTTTTCTCTAGTAAGGAGAAATTTTTCTTAATTTATTTGTGTAAGAAAGTATTTCATTCTGATGATTTTTTTCTCAGATGTCAAGAGGTTTTATAGAAAAGAAATAATCCTCTAAATTGCAAGCATTTGCATACATATTTCTTTAATATAAAATTAAGGAGAACAGGGCAAGGAGGCATTCTTATACTAAGAGGAGGAAAGCCCACAGCTAGAATGACTGGAGAAGCTTACAAGCCAATAATGGCAATAATGAATTATTAACACGGTGTAAAACATAACCGTGACTGTGTATTAAAGATTTCCTAATTTTCCCTGTGAATATTTAAACTTATTTCATTTTCTATTATTTAGTTATATAATACTAATGACTAAATGGAGAGTTCCACTACCCAATGCAAATGCCTGATGATGCTTCTTTTATTTTACGATATTAGAGAAAATAGAAATCCAGGGAGGAAAAGTGGTTTCTCCAATTAACACTATTATTCTTCCTTAAGTGCTGCCTGTCTTCAAATATTAACAGGAATGTGCATAAGACTGTGTCCTACTTCTCTGTGAGAAAAACACCACAAAGAGGGCACAGCTTGATTTTAAATCTTAAGGAGAAGTAATTTCTGATAAAATCGTTTAATTCTATAATTATAGAAAAATTACAATTGTCATAGGATTTACAGTAAAGGAACAGTGGAAAGCAGTGAGTTAGCATCAGCATAACAAAATATGCCCTTATTCCATCATTTATGTCCTCACATAAACTATTGCTTTGCCATAGAGATTTGTGAAAATATTACCACTATTCAACTTTGTAAGTTGGAGTAAGATTGAATGGAATAAGAAACCACATGAGAACCACCCCTCCTCCACACACAGGCTAAATGACAGAGTTGAGTCAGGTGAGTGAAAATCAGTAATCTTTCCTTAGACATAACAAGTAATGATGTGCCTTTATGAGTTTAAAACTGCAAGGCGCTCCATCTCTGTACCTGCTCATCCGATATGCCTCTTAGGACTCCCCACATAAAGCTCATACCTGAAAATTGGGCAAGAGTGTCTCAGAAGTTGACAGCCCCTTCATTGGTTTGCTAGCTTTCTTTGAACCAACAACTTGTCCTTGATTTGGTGGTGCTATTGAGCAGTTAGTGAACTTGAGTTTGTGGTTTCATTTGCAAACCCATCCTGAAGCAATATACCTGGTAGCTTGCCTGTCTCTCCTGCAGCTATAGTCATTCATTCACTTAATTTATTTAGTTTCTAAAGATGTCATTTATTACAGATAGGGAAATGACAAAAACACAAATACAGTTTCTGCCCTTGTGGAATGGCCTAGGGTGGGATACAGTGCAACGCCCACACATTTTTAAGCAGCTGAATATTTTTGACACTTGGTGATTCTACTCATTGATCATACTGTACTTGCTGCTTTAAATGACTACCTGCTGTTCTAGCTGACAAACTCCTAGAAGGCAGTACATGCCTGATACTTTGTAAAATATTTATAATTCGTTTGAATACATATACTCCAAAAATACTTGTAAAGAATACAGGGACCAGAATGTTTGAAACAGACTAACCCATTTAAAAATTTGTAGCCACTTTAATAGCCTTTCTTTCTTAATATTTGCTATTTTCTAACTTGATAACATGAGTCAACCTTCAGAACATTTCATGTTCATATTAAACTAATAAAAATCTACAGGCAAAATCAAATCTTCCAAAGGGAGATGGTAATTGGCCCTGAACTTGTATTTTCACTAAATAAATGGCTCCACTCCATAGGTCTTGATCTTATAGAAGTCATCACATGCTGGAATGTTCTTAGCCTATGCCCTGGACACTATGGCCTAGTTGAACTTGAACCCTTCTTCCTAATATTATTATACTCATCACTTACACAGGAGGTCAAAGCCTAGATCTGAAGACTAATACTCTTTCATGTCTTGTTTGATGCTGAACAAATTCGATAGTTTGGGGGACAGAAATGCTCTTAGATAGGTCTCTATGGTCTATGAAATAAGCTTAAAGCTGTCCAACATGAAGTGTACTAGGAGTGGCTGGCTAAAGAGCCAGAAGTACTTCCAGTTTGCTGTGAGATTATGTCTCCTAGAAATGTCAGAGAGGTTACCCATGAACTCTCATCAATATGGCTGCCAAAACAACCTTAACTATAACACCAATGTACATTCTAATGTGGAAAGGGGAAAGATCCAGAAGCCTCAACTCTGGGCAAAGAACTACAGGAAAATTGAGAAAAGATAGGGAAGAAATGGTCTTTTCCAGGGAAAATCCCTCCCAGTTGATCATCCAGTACCAAGTGGTTGGCTCTGATATTTTATACATACTGGCAACATTATATAGATTAATGCACTTAGGAATGTCTATGTATATACACATGTATGTATATATACATATTTATTTATGCACTTAGGAATGTATGTGGATATTCATTTATATGTATTTAACTTTTGGTTGTGAGCCTAGACTTTAATGGCTGAGCCATCTCTCCAGCCCATTTATATGTATTTAAAAATGTATCTGTGTAGGTATGTGTATAGTTGAAAACTAAAGATGCCATGAGTTTGAAAGCGCAAAGAGGGGTGCATAGGAGAAGCTAGAGGGAAGAAAAGGAAAGGAGAAGTGATATTATTAAAATTTTGAAAAGTAAAAATTAGTATAAATAATTCACTGTGTATATGCATAGAAAGGCATCCTGTATGCTATACATGTATACAATTCGAGGGGGGATGATAAAACAAAACAAATAAATAAAACAAACAACCCCCCAACATCTTTCCATCACTTTTGTTTCAGTGAAGTTGAGTTCAATTTTTCTCTCTTTTCTAACAGCCTTGAATAAGATCGTTCTTGCCTGTTTAACGCAGGCTCTGGTAATTTTTCTTTAATATAGGTCATGGGCAATACTTGGTGATGTACTGAGCTACAATGGTTATATCCCCTGACACCCCTAAAACTTGCACACATTAACTTAATAAATTGAAAAAAAAAAGAAAGGCTCAAATTAAGATACAGCTCTTTAAGGTGTAATCAAAGATGTAAGTAGTGCCTCCTTCCAGCTGATTTTATTAACATTAAAGTTTTATGAAAAATTATAATGATCCCTAGAGCTAAACACACAATTATAATAGCATAAGCATGGCGGGATGTCTATTATAATGTGTTCCTTAGAAGAAAGGTCCCAATTATGGTTCTGTAGACTTCTACAGGACCACAAAGGATGGCAACAAGATTCTAATTAGCAAGTGGGTCCTTCCAAGATGGTGGTAGCTAAAAATAAGTGTAGTCTAATCTCAAAGTCAAGTTTTCTGGAAGTAAAAATACAAATTGAGTCACTTTGAATTTGACTTTTCTAATTATATTGATGCATCATTACTCAGGGAGTATGTGTAGTTTATTCTTATAGGACCTTAAGTATAAGGTTGTTAGAACAAAAAGGCACAATTTATGTCAAACATTAATAAGACATTCCATGAGACCCAGTGGGTTTCACACTGTCCACATAGTCTCTGCATTAGCTATAGTAAAAGAGTAATGGGCAATTTAGTTTTAAGAAAACAGAATTATCTTATAATCACACAGAAAGAATTTCTAATTGTTCCAGTTGAACAGAAGAAATAAATGAAGTACTTTTAGTAATCAAAAGAAAAAGTAAACTCTAAAGAGGAAGCTGGTGGGAGCTGAGGAATTGTGATTTGGAATGAATCAATAGGAGTTAATAGCTGGTTTTGTTTGTTGGTTGGGTTTCTCTCTAGCTTTCTCCTTTATCCCATTCTCTCTTTCTCTGTTTTCTCTTTATCTCTCTCCCTCCTTCCTTTTTTCCCTCTTTCTTTCTTTCTTTCTTTCTTTCTTTCTTTCTTTCTTTCTTTCTTCCTTTGTTTCTTTTTTCTTCTTAAGACAGGGTCTCACTATACAGTGCCGGCTGTCTTGGGATCACTATATAGACCAGGATAATCTCAAACTCCCAGAGATCCTCCTGTGTCACCACACCCAGAAAAAAGCTGTGTTTAATTAACAAGAATAAGTACATATTACACATCCCACTAGTGTAGGGATTTCTCATGTCTGTTCCAACACTATTGATGCAAATATTTGTGAATACTTTTAATTAATTTCATGTACTATTTGCATGGGTATTTATTTTTAAAAGATTAATTAAATAAAAAATTTGCATGGATAATTTATTTACTGAAAAATTATTGCACATAAACACAAGTGAGTTTGAATCAATAATCCATATGTAGTTTCAGTGCAACTGACTATTTAAAAGAATAGAATTAAATTCATATTTATACTTACCTCATGTCTTATACTCAGTCTATACTTCATGTGATGCATATGTGTGAATGTGTATAAACATATATGTTACTTTGTGCCAGTTGTATGAAAGATGTGAATTTTCACTAGCACCACATAGTCAAAAATGAAAAAACAGGATGCAAGAAAAGGAAGAAAACATGGGTTAAGTATTTTCTTCTTCTAAACATATTGGGAACTCCTTTCTAGGGAAAAATAAAAATATAACCAAACACAACAGAATTCAATAGCATATTAAAATGGAAAATTTCCCATAATAACCAACACCAAAGGTATTTTGAAACAGTCACATAGAAACCTACCACTGTAGAAGCTTCCTAAAATAAGCACATATAGAAAAAAGGAGTTTAAATGGAGTCATTATATATGGGGAGAATAATATCCCAACTAGACATCATATGCTACCACATAAAACCCCACTACAAGAATGGATTGCCTCTTTTTAAGTTTTGGCTAATAGCATCCCATAGATCCCCTTGACATTAATCCCCAAACCAATGCTATTGATTACCCTCCAGAATTTGATGTAAAACCCCATTGCCAATGACGCTACATATTTATGCCATAGAACATGGGGAAATCTAAATGGCACTCAGTTGGAAATATTATCACTACTGGCTAGAATTCATAGTGCTAGAAAGTGCTATGCAAGTTGCTGGAGGAAGAACAAATCTTACCCAGCTGTGAACTCTGCAAGCTACAGAAAGAAACTGCCTGACTGGATATGACCACTGGTGTAATGATAGCAGGAATGTTATGAGACTCCCCAACTACTTTTTGATTGTATGTAAGGCCCACTCCAGGATATGTAACTCATAACTGATGTCGTAAATGAAACCAAGAACAAGAAGATCAATAGTTCATGAGCCCTGGGAGAAAACCTACTACTATTATTCTGCTAAATGATCATAGCAACAAAATGACTCCTAATAACATACTGCTATGCCCATACATCAGTGCCTTATTCAACCATCATCAGAGAAGCTTCTTCTTGCAGTAGATATTAATTAAGGCAGTAACTCACAGCCATTCAACATGCAGAGACTAAGAGAATTTGAAGTGCTCATCCCTAACCTTCATTATACCTCTCCCCTCAAAGCCTGGGGTAGCTATGCATAAGAAGGAGTGGGAAGATTGCAAAAGCAAGAGGAGGTGGAGACTTCTGAGATAGAACATTTTCCAGAAGCACATATAAACTCACATACACAAAGTCTACACAAGCTCAAGGCAGACAAAATCCCAGCAAGCAGGACAGAGGGGGGCAGGAAGACCCATCTCTAGGCAAGGAACTATGACTGCTGCTGGGTGGGGGAAAGTTAGTTTTCTGCAATGGAGTAACACTCGATACAGCAACTAAATTGTGTGTCAGGATGCACATAAAGCAGCAGTCAGCCATTACAAACTGGACTCCCATTTTTCAATAAGAGTGAAAGAGTGAATGCATGAAGCTAGGTAGGTAGGAAGGTGGGGGAGAATCTGTAAGGAATTGGGGGAAGGCAATGAGTACCAAAATATACTATATGAAATTATCAAAGAATAAGCAAAAATATCTTTTAAAAATAGTGCCACAAAGTAAAACCATCAGTACACTATGAAAGTAATTTTGCAGAGTAGAGATTTTTTTTAGACTGAATTTCAACTCACCCATTACTTTTCATCTTGACAAATCTACTTTCATGTAATCTTTCCTTATGATTTTTTTTTCTTTTTCAGGGAGATCGGCTGGGCATTAAAATATATGCTAAGTGATTTAATTCATATTCTGAGTGCTGATTTGCACAAGTTGCACTGATTGAAAAATTGCTTGTTTGATGACAAAATAAATTGGAAGGTAATGCATTTACATAGAGAAGGCACAATATTGCTCTATTCACATCACCCGAGTTTAGATCTGAGTTGATTGCAGCTATGTAAATGTATTCCATCTGCATTGTGTAATCCATGGGACAACTGGTATTTGACAATGAGAAGTACCGTATAAAACAAATACACTAAAAATTAAAGGTAGGAATCTATGGAATTTACAAGAAGGAATATTAGGCATCAGTCAATTTTTTTAGGTAGAACCTTAGGCTGGAAGTCAACTGATCAAATGTATGATACCAGACACACAGCAGACATCATTATCATCTTCTTATTTACCAAGTGTTGAGAGGAAAAGCCAAATACAAGCTATGTATGTGATTGTTATAATTAACTCAATCATTGTGTCTAATTAATGCATGTTATTTAGAAATACAGTTAAATAGTAGTCTATTCATACAGAGTTATGGGAGACTATTAAAATACATTTACATGAGATACAGCATATAAATGAGCATCTTGAAAAAAGGATGACAAAGATATATCTCATTTCAAATGACAGACTTGCTAAAATGCTCAACAAAACAGGGCATGGCATTTATTTTACTGTACAAGTGTTTATAAAGGGTCTACTGAGAACTAAGACAACTGGCAAAATAATCATTACTAGAAGAGCTAACAAGCCTCTCTGAGGGGATCATGAGAACAGAAAAGATGTCTTTAAAGGTTTGTAAATATGTATAAATGAGTGCTATGATGAGAAAGCAGAATAAGAATATGTAGAGTGTGAGGGAAGGAAAGAGGGAGAAAGGGAGAGGAGAGAAGGAGACGGGAGGGAGAGGGAAGAAAAGAAAAGACCAGAACTTTGTGCCACTTTGTGACCCTACTCTTTTGTAGTCTCTCCAAAGGCTGCCATTAAACCCCTCTACTGGGCAGGCATCCTTCTCCTCCCTTCTCTTACCATTGAGTGAGCAGCACTTTGTGGGTCAGAGGCTTCCTGACAACAGTGGACATCTGCAGGTGTGGAGTGGAATGCTGCACAGGTCCCTTCGGGCTACAGACAGGACACTGCATTTATATAATGGAAAAGGGATTACCAGAAAACCTCTTCCTCTATGATGACAAGAGATTCAAAATTCTCTTTAGTTCAGAGACATGAAGCCCCCCTAAATACAGAAATTGCACAAAAAAAGCACAGCAAACAGCTGGATGGAATTTGAAAGGGAAGTAGAAAGCCATAAGCAAAAGGAGAGACTTACACATGGAAGGAAAGGGGCCTCTGGAAAAGAACTGAAACATCAGAGGATACAGGACCCTTTGGTAGGAGAAAAGATATTAGCTCTGAAATGGTGGTGGGAGGGGGTGAGGAGAGATGCACACCTATATGGATGAGCCAAGGCTTCGGTAGCAAGGAGACAAGGTGGTTACTACACTCCGACTTCTGAATAACTACTAAGATAGGCAGGTATTGGAGCCCAGTGCACAAGGCATTTACTGTTCTCTGTTTAACTCTGCTAAACTGAACTGCGTAAATCCGTGGTTCTGATTTACATAATCTTCTATGACTGAAAATAAGATGAAGATACTCATCTGTTCCTAATTTAGATCCAAGTGGAGATGCAAGATTTGACAGAAATAATCTAAGATGAAGTTATCTTTAAATGGTAAAAGGAGTTTCAGGACTATGTCCTGTAACCATCCTACATGCTTTGATGACCACACACAACAATGCTACTATGAGGAACTTTTGGCACAACTCGGTCTGTGTCAGGTAGGGACCGCTACCCAGTTTGTTTCATGCTAATGACAGTGTGGAGCTGCTTTTGTTGTATGTGCTGACATGTTCAGTGTCTGACTGACAGCAAACATGGATGCCCATTTCTGCTATTGTCCATTTAATTATTATAAGGGTCTGAGATTCCCCCACCTGACACTCACACCTCCAGGCATTTGCACAAATTTGCTGAGATAGGAATAATTGACATATGCTAATTCTACCATTTCAAGTTATTAGGCTTAATTTGCATTTTACATAGAAAGTGCACAATTATGTACTAGATGTTTGTATGCAGGGTTCGATTTCACTTACTGTGATGGCTCAATCAGAAGGATTGGAAAAGACAAAAGGGCAAAGTCAGAAACTCTTTTCTTCAAACTAAATTTAATGTGATTTCAGGTACAACTAGATAAAAATTGCTTTTAAATATCTGAATTAAAGAATAATTTTTTTTTTGTTTTGTTTTTTGAGACAGGGTTTCTCTGTGTAGCTTTGGAGCCTATCCTGGCACTCGCTCTGGAGACCAGGCCGGCCTCGAACTCACAGATACACGTCTGGCTCTGCCTCCCGAGTGCTGGGATTAAAGGTGTGTGCCACCAATGCCTGGCAATGGTTTTTATTATAGAGAAAAATCCCTGTGACTAAAATTTTATCTTGCAGTTAAGTAGTAACTTTCAGACTTGTTGCAAGAACTTTGGGGTGAGTTTTAAAGCCGCCTGTACTTGCTTTCATGTAGGCATGTCACCACCGACAAAATTCACTCCCCCAACTAACAACCACAGCCCCAATTCACTACTCCACAAAAGGTTGTCCAGGGTACAATGTGAGGGACTTTAAGGTATTCCTAGTCTAAGTCCCACAGTTGGTTATCAGTTCATTTTATTGGATCTCTTTAAATCAAGAAATTCCACAAGGTTTCCCCAGGGCATTTAGTTTAGATTGTATCCCGATATTAGTCCCATTTGTTCTTTAAGAATAGGAGGACATGCAGAAGAAGGCTTGGTGTTCTGACTCTATCTAGCCAGTCTCCAAGGCACATTTCTGCTTTCCACTAGACCTGGAAAATAACACTGAAATGTAGGATTTAGCACTTTTGCTCAGTTGATTTTATTCTTAGGAATGCTTCAGAATAGTTCTTTCTACAGTGCTTCAGGTATGGCCAGAGGATATCATCTGGGTCATTCTTTAGGCCATTTGAAAACACAGGGCTCCAATCTCTTAACCAACATTTATACCATTTACCTTTAAATAGTATGATTATAATCTATAACTTTACCTAAGTTATTGCTAAAACAAAGGGGAACAGCAAGTGAAAGATGATGACCATAAGTAGGTAGATAGATAGATAGATAGATAGATAGATAGATAGATAGATAGATAGATAGATAGATGTTAGATGGCACATAGATAGTTGATAGATTGATAGATGATAGATAGATGATAGATAGATAAATGATAGACAGACAGACAGACAGACACTTAGATAGATAGATAGATGGTTGATGCTTTACCTCATTTCCTTCACATTTGGATACCACAAACTAGTCATTCATGAACTTGTATTTGAATCAAAATCTCCCTTTGAATCAGCTGCTAGATTTAACCCATAGGTCTAAATTCTAAATCTCCACATTGAGAAGGACAATCTGTAGAGCTGTCATAGCAATGATTAATTTCCCATGCAATATTCAGTAAGAGGTCTTTCTTGCTGAGAAAAACAATTCCAGCCTGTTTTAGTATAGGTGGGTGTCAAAAACCTAATCCTCCAGTTTTTATTCAGGTGCTCTCTGTAGGCAAGTGCTAGTGTGGGGTGCATTTTTCTTACATGTAGACAATTATGTCTATGCAACAACCCATTAAATGTGGTGGTTAGTAACTATGAGTTGAGTAAAACAACTTTTTTAGTAACTAGTATAAGTGTGAGTACTGACTGAATGCTGATTCCAAGATACTAGAATACATTTGCTGCCACAGACTCCTCTTGCCTGCTTTTGAGTTGGCCTGTTTTTCATTCAAATAACTCAGCTCTGTCATCCCACCACTCTGATCTATAAAATGGTGATAATGATGTTGACCCATCTCCTCGGCATGCTGTGAAGAAATGCTAATTAATGTTCACAAAACACTTTGAAAACACAAATTGCCATTTAAATGCTAAATATGTGTATTCAACAGATGCCAAGCGTACCTTGGGATTAGCATGTCCTAGATGCTGAAATGCCTCACATGAAGTGTAGAAACCAAACAAACAGCCTAACACCTGCTCCAAATTCATACTCTCCCACTCTACTTTGAGCAACACATTTTTTTTTTTTAATGGATTTGGTAACTGAAAGCTAGAAATAAGCAGTGACTTGAATGTCTCTCTTAGAACAAGGCAGAGGGTATATTTTAAGTGGTTGTTAGAGAGCTAAGTGACTAAATTGCTCAAGGTTTTAAAAAATGAGTTTAGATGGTATGTGATATGGTAGGAAAACTGACAGCTCTTTTCTGTAAAATTCAATGTTGCTAATAAAGGGATAATTGCAACCTTTTCAAACAGGAAGATCGATTGATTTGAATTAACACAGACAACTGCGTTCAAACTCTAAACTTCCAGGGGAAGAAACCATTTTCAAGTGTACAACAGATGAGACTTGTAAAAGGATTTGAAGATGGAAGCCAGGCAGAGCCACCCCACCCTGTGCTAAGGCAGCTTTTGCTAGAGCTGAGCCAGCAGCTGCTTAGCAGTGTCTCGCTAATATATGCTATCGAAAGAACCCTGTCCTAGCTTTCCAAGGCTTCGAAAAAGCCAGCCAAATAGTCTTCCCTGTGTCTCTACCAACCAGTCCATCACAGGACCCTCCCTTGTTTTGAGGACATAAAGAACATAATGCCTAAACCATCTGGAACCGTTTTCCTCCAGTTGTCTTTCTACCCCACCAGGGGCCTGTGGCAGGATTTACATTTTCAAGGCTTTTCAATTTTCAACAGTTAATCATCTTAGAGGATAGGGATGTGCAAAGCTGGCAATGTTTCTTGGGAGACTCGATAGAAACTCGGTAGAAGGAAAGCAGCATTTTGAAGTGGAGGGTTGCATTAAACATGAAATAAACACTCCACTCCCGTGCTGCCAGCCTAAAAATAGCTGTGGGCCAGATTTTAAAGAGCCATTCTCTGCTTTCTCCAGCGGAGCTACTAGCATTAACATTAGCCTGATTACTACACAAGGAGAAGACCAGATGGCCTGCCCTTGAACTGAAATCAAAGGGTCTTCTTTTATTTGCAGTGGTGCTTCCTAAATATGTAACGGCCCCTTGGTTATTATACAAGGGGAATTTGTGGATCTGTTACAAACTCTTCAAGCTGAGTTCAGTATTCAGTTTTCTTGGCATACTAAATAGTTAAAATCAAAGTTAACTCTCTTGGAAATAACTCATTTTCAAATCGTAACATATCCCAAAGTGAAGCAATCTACCATTGAACCAATGCCAAACTCTCTCTTCAAGGGTCAGATGGGTCGGGCTTGTTTTTCTAGGTGTCATTTTGGGTATTATGTTAGGACCCATGAGAGATGTGCGCTTCTAGGACTAAATGAATCAGCAATTGAAGTTTAACAAGATCCCAAATGATTATTGCAAATTAAAGTTTCAATACCAAGGAGCTACATGTAGCTTCTGCCGAGTAGTCTGCTTCCTAAGGTGAACCTCTGACATACTGAGCAGTGCCAAGCCAGGAACTTTCATTTCTCCTGGTACAGAAGAATACTGAACAGAAACATGTTTGATCTTAGCCACCTCTATAACGAATTTAGCTAAAACATTACTACTCATTGAATGTCTATCTGTTATATACTATTCAGAAGGGAAGAGCATACACAGAATCTTGCAATGCCTAGTTACACATGCACATGCTGCCTGATGGATGGACTTACAGAAGCTAAACTCAGGAAGGCACCAAGTGTCTCTGAAGGGAGAAAGAAGAGCACGAGTAGCTTCACTGAGCTAGAAAGGTGATCTTGTCCCAGATACAATGATATCTTGTTCTCTGTTGCAAGGCTCGTGGAGTATTAACTCATGGATAGGACATACACTGTGATATCTTCAAGGGCCAGGAGCAAATGCACTTCAGAGACTAAATGAAAAAGTATTTGTCCTGAAAGGAATTCTTGAAATTCCAGGCTATTGGGCGTAGTGTTGCCATCTCACCTAACCTTTATGCATATAGTCAAAACTCTGTGTCTTTATGGATTAAGTCACTTTAAATGTTTAAGAATGGGTTGCTATTTATAAAAATAACCAAATACACATACCTAAAACTGAAAGAGCCCAAACTGAAAACCTCTGGGGGATGAAATATGCCAAGGACCAGTACTGGCAACCTCAACATAAAGGCTACACTGTGGTTCTCAACCTTCCTAATGCTGCAACCCATTAAAACAGTTCCTCATGTTGTAGTGACCCCCCCCAACAAAAAAATTTAATTGCTACTTTGAAACTTTAACTTTTCTACTGTTAAGAATTATAATGCAAATATACAGGATAGCTAATATGTGACTCCCCCACAAAGGGGTCATGACCCACAAGTTAAGAACAACTGGTCTAGAGCTTTGTGGCCACCCTGAGGCTAGTTGGTGGCTTTCAGGATGTGCAGAGGCAGAAAGTAAGAAAAGGCACAATGAAATGTGCAGGGAGTTGGATCTCCACTCAGGTTACTGGGGGTGAAAACAGAACAAACTGCCAGGATGATTGGGAAAGAGTTCCCAGATTCAGAAATATTGGCTGTGACTTCAAGTTTCAAAAAGTGCAAAAAAATGGAAAGAAGAGAGGGGGAGGAAGTGTTGCAGGTGAGAAAACCTCACCAGCACAGCTAGAGGGAGAGTGTTGCTTGGATGACAGGCCAGGGCCTGGGCTAAGGTAGGAGATTGCACAAGGCTTCATTATTGACTGAGCTTTAAGGAGTTAGGGATGAAAATTGTTTAGTTTGCATAGTTCCTTAGGAAGGGCCACAGTTCAGGCTGTGGTGGGACAGAGAACTTCACTTTACATAGTCCCTCTCACATGCCCCGCCTTTGACTTCACTGGGACCAGAGAAATAGAACACGAAGTAAGAAGTCTGTACTTCAACCAATGTAGAGCTGCTGTTGCTTAGGCTAGCAAGCAGTTTCTAATAATTTCTTCAGTTTTCAGAAATTATGAAGAATGAAAGAAGATATTTAACAGCTGTTTAAAGGGCATTAAATATTATCAATCAAGCTGACTTCAAATTTCTTTGAAAAACATCTGTGCTTCTTTCTGGGTTGCTTTTAGAGGAAACTGTGTCTGTTGCTTTATCTATAGATTTAATTGGAGGTATTCCATCTGTGCTTTTAATCATTTACTCCATAGCAAAAGAACATTGATTAAGGACTAAACTCTCCCTCTTTTCCACATCATGGAATTGACGAACAAAATTTAAATGTTCTTTGGTAAGGAAAAGTAGCCAACACAAAAATATCTCTAAAAATTATAGGCAGAGGAGAAATGATGAAATTGAACTAATATTAAAACATCCTGTTAGGCACATTTTACTGAAATTTCCAATCTGTGTGCTGGAAGTCATTAATTTATGCAATCTATAGTTGTTTTTCCAAACTTGGAGTCAGCATGGGCAAACTGAAATTTTGGTTTCATACCAACAGTGTTGGCTGGAGGTCACAGGAAATGTCAATTCCTTTAGATCTCAATGTTTTGTGTTATTTCCTCATAGTAAATATCAGGCACAGATGCAGGTATTCATTCTCTGTCTCTCTGTGTACACAATGCATGTGTATGGTGCATGTACTTGAGTGTGTGGGTTCCATCAACTGTTCTCAGTGAACAAGAAGCTTGCCCTTTCAGCTAGGCTCACTGGTCAGTGAGCTACCAGGTTCATCCAGCTGGGATTACAGGCATGTGCAGCTTTTTGCCTGGGTGCCAAGTTCTCAACTGCATTCACCAATTCAGTAACAGTGTTTGTTTTTTAATTGTAAGGGCTTTGTTGTTGGTTTTTGGTTTTCGGGTTTTGTTGTTGTTTGTTTGTTAAAACTTCATACATGAGTATTGCATTGCGCTGGTTAATTTTTTGTCAAGTTCACACCAGTTAGGCTCATCTGGGAAGAAAGAATGCCAGTTGAGAAAATCCCTCTGGCAAATTGGCCTGTAGGCAAAGCTGAGGGGCATTTTCTTGATTAATGATTGATATGGAAGGGTACCACTCAATGTGTGTGGTGCTTTTCCTGTACAGGTATAAAAAAAGGTCATGACCTGAGAGCAAGCAAGTAGGACCATCCAACCATAGTCTATGCTTCAGCTCCTGCTTGAGTTCCTGCCCTGACTTCTTACAATTATGGCTGTGGAAGTGTAAGGAAAAAATTCCTTTACCCCCAAGTAGGCTTTGATCATGGTGTTTATCACAGCTATAGAAAACACACACACACACACACACACACACACACACACACACACCCTGCTAGGTCCACCCAGTGTTGGTCATGTTATGGAATGAGCACTTAGGAATGAGCACTTGTAATCAGATAACCTATCAAGGGCTTCATCACTGAAGAAGAATCACTGAGTCTCTTTTCTCAGCAATCATTTTTGGCCCATATCTAGCTCATCATCTAGGGATGGGGCCTTATGAGATTTCTCCATCAGCATTGACAAACCAACTGCTGTTGTCATCATGCAGATCTTGTTTAGGCACCCATAATGTTAAAATTCCATGGATGCAGCATCTGTATCTTATTATGGAGATGTTCCTTTTATGATCCTGGTCCTTTATACCTTCTTCTGTGATGTTTCTTGAAACATAGGTCTAGGGAGTGCAGAGTAGGTATACTAATTGGGGATGGGAACTGCACAGCCACCTACTCTCTACATAGTGACAAGTTATGGATTTCAGTAATAGTCTCCATCTGCTGTGAAAAGACGCTTCATTGATGAGAACTGAAAGCTACACTTATCTGTGGGCATAAGTATTTAGAACATAGTTAGAAATGATATTGGTTTAAGAAAACAGCAGCAGCAGGTCCTCCTCTATGGTCTATGACCTTACCAGCCATGAGTTGTTGGCTAGGATTTCAGTATAAGGCATCGATTCTTTTCTATTGACCATTGATTCTCTATTGAATTAGATGGCTCTTGATTAAGATGCAATGCTTGGTGATGCTCATCACTGTTGTGGTTCTATCATGTGAAAGGAAGCTGAGGTGCTTCCTACATTGCAGTGTCCCTCCTTCTTATCAAGAGTAACCCTGGTTCTGTTTTTTTAAAGGTGTCTGAAGTGATTCTATTAAGGGTAATCCCTGAATTATGTTTTCAATGATGTTGGACTGATTATGTTAGGTTGACTCAAGGATGTCCATAACTAACCACAGCCAAGTCATCAGGAAAATTAAAAACTTGTGAGATATATGCATGATGGTAATGTAGGAGAATGCAGGCTTCATGTAGGCTGAATTTTACTTGGTTTACCAGATGTCTTTACCATGATCCCACTACTCACAGCAGCACTTAGAACACACTTACTGAGAAAGTATTTGTTGATAAATACCCCAAACTTGAATCAAACATATCAGTTAGCACTTGCTTGCTGACTTTCCTCAGAAGTAAAGAACATGTACCTTCAAATTAAAAGGGTCACATATGAATTTCCAATGAAGATGGTATGCAAAGTTGTTAGCTGTCTTGATGTTATCATTGTGGTAGAATTTTATTCTCTGACCACCCACAATTGAAAAACTACCCATGGAATTTATATTACCTTAGTGGATCATGGCTAATCAGGCCCACATTCACATGTCTACTCTAAGTTACCACATGAAAGAACTACGACAACAATAGTCAGTCACTTCAAATGCCACATGGTTTCAAATAATCCCAGCCCTGGACCTCAAAATCTTGCGAAATGCTTCTGTATTAGTTGTCATACTCTGAGACAAATCTTGTGTGATATTTTCACTGCAGCTAGAGAGGATGGGAAGAAGGACACATAAACACATGCTTTCTGTGAAGAAACTTCTCACAATTTCTCTAGAGTGCATGAAATTATTTTATGGAAATCTAAAATTACATAAAATTCAGAGGAAGTTTTATTTTCCCATAGAGACTCAGCCAAGATGGAAAGCCTGTTCTTCTAGCTACTGCAGCACATCCAGCACAACTTGCACTGCACCTTTTATTAGCAGGGGCTAGGAAACAAATGTTGCTTATAGTTCGAGGGCCCTTATTCATTCTTCAAGCTAGCACTGTTAGAATGAACAGTTCACACAACTCTGGGCACCACAAATAAAAGAAATTTTGAGCATCCAGTTATGCCAGCACAATTTTTTGAAGATGCTTTCTTTTTTTCCATTGTATAATTTTAGCTTCTTTGTCAAAATTCAGGTGTTCGTAGGTGTGTAGGTTCGATTCGATTCCATTGGTCAACCTGTCTATTTTTGTGCCAATACCAAGCTGTTTTCTGGACTATAGCTCTACAATAGAGCTTGAAATCAGGGATAGTGATGCCTCTGGAAGTTCCTTTATTGTACAGGGTTGTTTGGGCTATAGAGGGTTTTCTGGTTTTTTTTTTTTTTTTCATATAGAGTATTGCTCTTTCAATGTCTGTGAAGAATTGTGTCTGGATTTTGATGGGATTGCATTGAATCTGTAGATTGCTTTTGGCAAGACTGACATTTTTGCTATGTTGATCCAACTGGATGCTGACATGTAGAAGACTGCAGATAGATCCTCATCTATCACCATGCATAAAACTTAAGTGCAAATGGATCACAGACCTCAACATATATCCAGCCACACTTAACCTCTTAGAAGAGAAAGTGTTATATTTAAGGATTTTTTTGAATAGTAACATTTTAATATGATCACTTTGTAAAGTAAGTTTTCTTCTTTCACCTTTCAGTTCAATTAAACTTCTTTTTGTTATTCTTTTTTATTTGAATTAGAGACAAGATTGTTTTACATGTCAATCCCAGTTCCATCTCCTGCCCTCCTCTCCTCCCCGCCCCAACTAAAATCCTACCTATCACATATCCTTTCTGCTCCTCAAGGAGGGTGAGGCCTTCCATAGGGGGTCATCAGATTCTCTCATATCCTTTGTGATAGGACCTAGGCCCACCCAAGTCTTGGTACAGGGAGTATCCCTGTATGTGGATTGGGCTCCCAAAGTCCACACCTATGCTAGGGATAGGTCCTGAACTACTACAGGAGGTCTCATAGATTTCTGAGGTCTCCTCACTGAAACCCACGTTCCTGGGGTCTGGAACAGTCCCCTGCTGATATCCCAGCTATCAATCTGGGGACCAAGATCTCCCGTTGTTCAGGTCAGCTGTTTCTGTGGGTTTCACCAGCCTGCAGCCTGGTCTGGACCCCTTTGCCCATCACTCGTTCTTCTCTGCAACAGGATTCCAGTTCAGTTCAGTGATTAGTTGTGTGTGTCTGCTTCTACTTCCACCAGCTGCTGGATGAAGGCTATAGGATGGCATATAAGACAGCCATCAATCTCATTATCAAAGGAGGGCACTTAAGGTAGCCTCTCCTCTGTTGTTTAGATTGTTAGCTGGTGTCATCTTTGTAGATCTCCAGACCTTTCCCTAGTGCCTGATTTCTCTGTAAACCTAAAATGTCTCCCTCTATTATGATATCTTCTTTCTTGTTTTCTTCTATTCTTCACCCTACTCAAACTTTCTGCTCCCTCATGCCTTCCTCACCACTCCTCTTCTTCCCTGCTCATTCTCCTATCTCCCTCTCCCCTTCCCCATCCTCCCAATTTGCTCAGGAGATCTTGACCCTTTCTCCTTCTCCAGGGGACCATGTATGTCTCTCTTAGGGTCCTCCTAGTTTACTAGCTTCTCTGGCAGTGTGGATTGTAAGGTGTATTCCTTTACTCTATGTCAAAATCCACATGAGAATGAGTACATGCCATGCTTGTCTTTTTGCGATTGGGTTTCCTTCCTCAGAATGGTTTCTTCTAGTTCCATCCATTTGCCTGGGAATTTCAAGATTCCATTGTTTGTTTCTGCTGAGTAGTACTCCATTGTGTAAATATACAACATTTTCTCTATCCATTCTTCATCTGAGGGGCATCTAGGTTGCTTCCAGGTTCTGGCTATAACACATAGTGCTGGTATGAACATCGTTAAACAGATGTCCTTGTTGTCACAAAGTGGCAATATACAAGATTAACTAAAAATAAATATGTAGCCCTACTATATACAGATGACATATTCATGGAAAAAGAAATCAGAGAAACATCACCCTTTACAATTGCCACAAACAACATAAAATACCTTGGGGTAACACAAACCAAAAAAAGTGAAAGACCTGTACCATAAGAATTTTGAGTCTCTAAAGAAAGAAATTAAAAAGATACTAGAAAATAGAAGGATCTCCCATGTTCTTGGATAGGTAGGATCAACATAGTAAAAATGGCAATCTTGCCAAAAGCAATCTATAGATTCAATGCAATTCCCATCAAAATCCCAACACAATTCTTCACAGACCTTGAAACAAAAATTCTCAACTTTATATGGAGAAACAAAAGACCCAGGATAGCCAAAACAACCCTGTACAAAAAAGGATCTTCTGGTGGCATCACCATCCCTGACTACAGAGCTATAGTCCTGAAAATAGCTTGGTATTGGCACAAAAATAGACAGGTAGACCAATGGAATAGAGTTGAAAACCGTGATATTAACCTACACACTTACGAACACTTGATTTTTGAAAAAGTTGTTAAATTTATATGATGGAATAAAGAAAGCATCTTCAACAAATGGTGTTGGCATAACTGGATCCTGGAATGTAGAAGACTGCAGACAGATCCATGTCTATCACATGTATAACACTTAAGTCCAAATGGATCAAAGACCTCCACATAAATCCAGCCACACTAGCCCTATTAGAAGATAAAGTGGGAAATAACCTTGAATTAATTGGTACAGGAGACCACTTCTTGAACATTATGCCAGTAGCACATCCACTGAAACCAAAATTGATAAATGGGACCTCCTGAAACTGAGAAGCTTCTGTAAGGCAAAGGACACAGTTAGCCAGATGAAACGGCAGCCCACAGACTGGGAAAAGATATTCACCAACCCCACATCTGACAGAGGGCTTATCTCCAAAATATACAAAGAACTCAAGAAGCTAGTCTCTAAAACACCAAACAATCCAATTTAAAAGTGGGGTACAGAACTAAATAGACAATTCTCAATAGAGGAATCTAACATGGCTGAAAGGCACATAAAATGTTGAACATCCTTAGCCATCAGGGAAATGCAAATCGAAACAACTCTGAGATACCATCTTACTCTTATTAGAATGGCTAAAATCAAAAACACCAATGATAGTTTATGCTGGAGAGGATGTTTTTTCTTTTTTTCTTTTGGTTTTTCAAAACAGGGTTTCTCTGTGTAGCTTTGGAGCCTATTCTGCCACTTGCTCTGGAGACCAGGCTGGCCTTGAACTCACAGAGATCTGCCTGCCTCTGCCTCCCGAGTGCTGGGATCAAAGGTGTGCACCACCACGCCTTAAGAAGACATAGTGCAACCATAGCAATTCTGATTAATGAGAAAATGGTGTTCACAAGTAATATTGTTTTGTGTAGAGCTTTAGCACAGCCAAACACAGTCAGACAAGGATTAGTCTTCACAGTCAGACCAGGATTATTCTTCTTGATAGAGATGAGTCCTCCTTTCCCCATAGAGTTTCTCACCCTTTCCACTATCTCCTGGGTTTTAAAGTATGGGTAAGCCTCACCCCTTCCCAGGTATTTTCACTGTTTCATTTTTCTGGAGACCTGTCCTTCCAATTCAGCCAAGCATTCCCCAAGGCTGTTCTGAAGGTAAAAGTTGTGAATTCTTTGTCCAGAGAATGTAAAGCTTTGGGACTTTGGAGCAAAAGATACAGGAGTTCTCTGTCCATTCCCACATCAGCACACATATACTTACCTCTCTTCACATCAAGAATATTCAAATCTTTTCTACTAGTTATTTTGACATGTATAATCAATTGTTGTGAGCCACAGGTTCTCTTCTAGGCTTCAAAGCACTAGAAGTCATTTACCCTAGCAAGCGCAGCCCTGTAGTTCTAAGCCATCCTCTCCACACACACAATTCTTAGGCTCTGATGACCCTGGTTCTACTTTCTTCTTTGGAGACTTTTAGTTTCCACTGTAAATGAGAACATGCACTATTTTCAACTATGTTACTGACTTATTTTACTTAATATAACAATGCCCTCAATTTGTAGCCATTGCTGCATAAAACAAAATTTCACTGCTTTATAATCAGCATGATTACACACACACACACACACACACACACACACACACACACACACACACACACACACACACACAATTTCTTTATTCATTCATTCATCAATGGAAATCTAGATATTTTCATATCTTTATGGCTGTTACTTCTTTAAGTTGGTTGGCTCCATGCTGTGCAGAACAATGCCATGTTAACATCTGTTCTTGTTGTCTGGGCTCTTGGGTGAGTGGTGTCATATTCAAGAAAAACCTTTTCTTAGGCCAGTGTCCTCAAGTGCTTCCCATTTATTCCATTGTGGTAGTTTCCTAGTTCTTTGATCCTACTTGAATTGATTTTTTATTATGGTTCCCTACACATTTAAAGTAGCTTTAACTACTAGAGACAATCCCCAAATTAAAGTTTAATAATTGACATTTACACTATCATTTAGTTTTTATTATCATATATTATGTTACCAATACCTACAAACCTATACTATGGTGATGAAAAAAAGCTCCTGTTTCATGTCTTAACTCAGTTCTCTCAAATATAATCATATTGAAATATTTTATTTCCTCTTTAGCTAAAAACATTTCAAAAATGTGAGGTTTCAATGTCCTAATTTGATCAGCAAAGTTATAAAAACAAAACACCCATCCTCTCACATTCAGAATGAGTCTTAGACTCATATGAAATCATTGCCCCAAAACAGAACCATGACTTACTGTAAGAAGTCAGTTCACATTTACATGTTTAATTTTAAAGTTCTCTTATTAAAATATCCATCTCTTCCATTTGTGATAAGGGTTGACCTTTTGATTCAGTTTAACTCAAATGATACTGTTAGTCTAATTATATGAAAACCATATAATTATTGTGGATTTTTAAAGATAAGCTTCAAAATCTCTTCACCGTACTTGACTTGATAACCAATGTTGTCATGAGACGTAAATAAGTTTGTGAAATAAATCTATGATTATGAAAATCTGGCTTAAAATAGTTTTAAAATTTATATTTGAAGCAATATAATAATAACATGATTCTCTTAAAAATATTAATTGATACAGTAAGTCTTTCTGAAATATTTCAATGGATAGTCATATTTATATAGTGAATTTTGTGAATATTCTCTTTGTAGGTTTAATTTTAATTATGTGTAAGTGTGCGAGTCTGTGTCTGGGCACAGGTGTCCATGGAGGGCAGACACACTGGGCTCCCGGAACTGGAGTAATAGGCAATTGTGAACCCTTTAATCTGGAGTCCTTTCCAAGACCAATAATGGTGTTGCTGAGCTATCTCTCCAGTCCCTGTGGATATCCTTTATCATACTTAAATCTGAGAATTTTTCTTGTAGTTCAGTTGCATCATTTTGATAGTCTCTTGTGAAGATTCAGAGGGTGGCCATGTGTTCCTGCAGCATCACAGAAGAACAGAACTTGACTTTAAAATACAACAGTTCCCATTCTTTTTTTTTAAAAAAAAATGCTTTTGTTTGATATTCTAGGAAGTGTTACATTCATCTGTGAGTGGCAGCTGTGTGCCTTCCCACCTATGTAGACTTCAGTTTCAGTAAAGGCTATGCACACTCTAACCTCAAGCTCACAGGGAGGCTTCCCCTGTTGCTTACACATGACAAAGTCAGCACAGCTCACTCAGATCCTGAGCTTCCTATGGTGGGAAAATGTCATTGCCTGCTGCTATCACTACTCTCTTCAAGGTTGTTTATTTAAATGGTCTCTTGCCCAGAAGAACTCCTTAGGCCAGCTGCATTTGAGTCTTAGCAAAACTGATGTTCTAGGTACACTTTTTTCTCTCTCATCATCATTCTACTTGAAAACAGAAAAGGAAAAGAAAAAGGAACTTGGGTTCCATTTGTTAGGATTGTCTAACCTTTTAGGTCAATATGTTCTTAGCCCATCACCACTCAACATAATTTTGCCAACAATCTCTTGTTGATAGCTAAATCAGATTAAGTCTGTATTCTCTGTATTTCTCATATATATATATATATATATATATATATATATATATATCATGCTAATGCTTACAAACTGGCTGAATGATCCCTTTTGTATATGATTACTCCCCAAAGATAAGCAATTTAAGAAAGTAACTGATTTATAACTATGACTTAATAGTATGCATCTTAATGAATAAGTATGGCTCTTTAGATTTAAAAGTAGAAATAATCAAGACTCTATTATTATTTGCTTACCATAAACAAAATCTTCTAAACCTGCTGTTGATTAGCATTCTAATGAAAAACACACCTTTGTATACAGCACAAATCTAGAGAAATGGTTCATTTGTATCTTCTTAGAAGACCTTAAATCACTTTTCATATTATAAAACACTCATTTATCCAACAACTCTTAGTCAATCACCAATACACATTGGGCACCAGATGAGATCGGAGAGGTAGAGGCAAGCCCAGTGGTGTGTTCCTGCCCTTCAGAGTTTCTTTTAGGCTATTTCTTTTACACTTTATTTCAGAGCCTCATCAAGGTCATCAATATGATAATTATAAAATCAATTAGCTTTTTTGTTGTCATCCTTTGGCTTTCAACCATCTGGGGTGATGGCAATAATGATTAAAAGTTCCCAGGATCTCTGCTGTCTTTATCTGTTGAAAATAGATAAGCGCACATAATTAACCCTGTAGAATTTTTGGAGTATATTCCACTCAAAACTGAGCTACAGAAATAGTTCCATTGGGTATACTTACTAAGAAAAAGCTAACAGCTGCGTGCTGGGGGGATGTTGTTGGAATTATTGCTTCAGGAGAAGTCTTTTTTCTGAGATTGCATTTCCCTAATGTTTATTACTTTCCAGAATTCAAAATTTTCTTACAGGAACATCTACACTTTTAAAGGTAGAAAATACTTTAAAAACTAAAAGTAACAGAAAAACAAGAAGGTATCTTTAGTAAATGTCACATTAGGAGTAATATGCATGAATATGATAAAACTATGTAAGATACATGTCATATATGAATATGTTATATACATATGCATTCATAATCATGTGCCTAGTGTTAGTTACATTAATAATATTTGTTTTTGATAGTTTCTTCATTGCTTTACATTAACAAATGTGATACAGAAAACATGTGTTATGTACATTTCAAATAGTAGTCCCTATGCTTATTGGGCAAAGAGTAATATTGTCTCTACATCAACATCTCTTACCACACTCTACCCCACCCATTTGATCCTCACAGCATCCATCACCTTCCTACTCCTCATATACTTAGCCTCAAGTTGGCCCTCAAACAAGTCCTACTTATGGGCATAAAGGATGTAAATGAATTCAGCATTAAGTCAGCCATGCCGAGTGTCCTCTTTTCATGTCTATCTTCTTACCTATAGCCACTTCCTACCACGGAATTGGCTCCTACATTGGATTTCAACCCATGTGGCTACCTCTGAATTCTTTGCCTGTGTGCAATGACTCCATAGGGGCTAAAGTCTTTTCTGGTTTGTTTCACAGTATTTCAGTCAAAGCCTGCTGCTACCTGAGGGATTTGAAGCTGACTGCCTGTGTCTACCATCAGTCCCAGCCTTCCCTCAGACTCATGCTAAGATGTTATCCTTGGCTAATATTGCATGGTCACCTGGTGCTGACTGTGCTCTTATACACTCACTTTACCTCAGCTGTGCCTCTTTCATGCCACTCTTCTACCAAAGGGGCTTCAATTCTGAAAACATCATCTGGTACTCTTACTGAGAGAGAAATATCAGTCTACTGCCTGGCCCACAGAAGCATTCGTGTATGTTGTTTAGTTAGCACACTGTTGATGCACTGGCTGTGTTTTACCTTCTCTCCATCCATTGTTCTTGGTTTGTTTCAAATGGCTATCAAATTTTAAAAATGAGAAAATTATATAAAAATATACTAGATTTCTAGGTGGATTGAAGGTGGAGCTGTAGCAGTACTACATCTGTGTCACCACCCGACAGTGTTTGTGACTCTTCAGGTTGCTAATATCTTTTCAGGTAAAGCAGTTCTACCATAGGCTGTCACCTCCCTTGGTGAGGTAATATATAACTGATGCTTATTATTATGTTTGTATTGTTAGTCTTTCATTGTGGAAGAAGAAAGTGAATGAGGAGAGAAGAGATTTAAACCTAGATTTAATATTTAAGCTAACACATCCTTTTGTTACCACTAAAAGAGTCAGAAAACCAGAGACTGATATAGCCACATGCTTTACATGTGTACTTGTGGAGAAGGTGAGAGAGAAAAAAAGAGAGATGGGGAGAGGGAGGAAAGGCAGAAAGGAAGGGAGGGGGAAAGGTGAGAGGGAGAGGGGAGGGAGACAGAGAGGGAAAGAAACATATATGTGATCAGGCACATATTTCTTACTGGGTATTTACTGTACATGTCTGCTATAGTACTAGATAAACTGATGCATTCATATTACCTGTCTGGTCTCTATTGATACTGAGATTTTTAACCTACTACAACAGAGTATTAGAAGGCTGGATTGGATGTCAAAAGATTTAAAATGAAGAAGAAACTAGAAAATATTAGGAAACCTTAGCTGGTCACAATAGTTTCATATATGCCAGACTCTTCTAAAGACTTTTGTTTTCTGTGTGATTTCACAGGACCAAAAGGAAAAGAGTTGCAGGGAAAAACATTTTTATTTGTGAGGGCAGACAATCAGGGTTGTAAGATCTTCTCTAACTGCAGATGGTGTGAACACAGCCTACAGGAACTCCTATCAGCTTTAAATGTTCGTCCTTTTAAATAGGTATGAGTCATTAATTTAAAACAATGATTTGTTTCCAGTGTTTTTATTAAGACTAGAGAGATGAACATGAGGCAAATAAATGAAGGTAGACAATTCTGAACAGATATTATTTGAAGCCAATGAATCTTTTAATAACTGGCCTCAGAGACTGGAATAGATAAGAAATGGATTATCTTTCCCTTCCTCTCTCTCCTTCCCTCTCCTCTTTTGCTTTTATTCAATTTTCCTTCATTCTTTCTCTCTTTTCTTCCTTCTTCCCTTCCTCCTTCTCTCCCAAGTACTGAGAATGGAGTGCAGGGCCTTGCACATCATAGTCAAGTGTTGTGCCAACTAGCCTCATCTCTAGCCTATAGATCAAATTATTGATGATGATCTAGTTCACGGGTATTCTTCAGGATGGTTATTAGTATTTAGAATTTTATATTTTAAATAAATATTATGTAGAAATGATTTTTGATTTTTTGAGACAAGGTTTCTCTGTGTAGCTTTAGAGCCTATCCTGGCACTCACTCTGGAGACCAGGCTGGCCTCGAACTCACAGAGATCTGCCTGCCTCTGCCTCCCGAATGCTGGGATTAAAGGGTGAGCCACCAATGCCAGGCTTATGTAGAAATTTTTATGCAGGTAATGTGAGGGAAAACATTGCAAGCCAAATTAACATTTGATGAAAATCTCCAAAGAGTCATTGTTCAAGCATTGCAAATGATGAGATTCAGACTGAAATCTAAAGATAATTAAAATCTATACTTAGATTATCAATTCTAATTATAATTCTAGGTATTTAGAGTTGGGTACTGTTGTAATATATGCTGTTGAACCAAACTTATGAAGCATGTGAATGTAACAAAATAAAAGGGGGTTGTGGAATCCTGAAAATGTTTATATTATGAAAGCAGAAGCAAAGTAGAAAGTCACACATTGCATTTACATAAGCACCACCATGATCTGGTTCTAGAGCTCATTGATGGAGAGTTGGCCTAATATCCTTGAGACCTGAGGTCCCATCCCAGCAGTGCAAAATCAAAGTCACATCTGGACTACTGAGTTTGGCACCTTCAAATTTCAAATGTGTTCTCAGCATCTATTACACCTTCATCACAAATATGGGGTTGCTTGGAAATAAAAATGGCAAACGGGGAAGATGATAGTTTTTAGAGCATCAAGATAGAAGCTATCTGAAGAGGAACAAGGACTAAGCAATCAATCAGATAAACTCTCAGTGCTGCATGCCATGGAGTGATAAGCTAGAGAAAATTCGATAAAGATGGAAGGGGTATATTTGTGGGCACCTAACACAAGGAGGTCACAGATGTCCTTTCCCAGGATACAGCCAGTAAAGAAAACATTTCTAGAGAGGACACTGTCATGGATATGCCTCTAAGTGGGAGGAATGCCGAAGCATTTCAGAAAGAAAAAGAAAGCAAGACCAACAGGATGAAGCTCTGAAGTTGGATGTGTTTTCAGGGGCAGATATAACCTCCACCATAAGGAATAATTCCTCTGAATTTTATTCAATTTCTGGTATTCACTATCAGCATACTTTCTACCTGTAAATGGACCAGTTTCCATGGATATTTACAATCATACCCACAATTTTACCTCTTCTCTTGTGTCAGGCTACATTGCCAATATCCAATCACATATAGTCAGCCATCAACTAAGATCAGTTCTTAAAACTTAGGATCCAAATCCAAGAGGACTTGCTTCCTCTAACTGCAGCCTCCTCTTTCATGCTGTGGCCTGCCCTCGTTCACTGGGTGTCATCTTCCCAAATCCTACTTAGGATCTCCATTCCCCTGTCACCACTGTCTTAGCAATTCCGACCTCTCAAGGCTCAATGGCCTTTTGGTCACTCTTCCTGTCTCACATCTCTATCTGCCTTCCACAGGATTTCCACAGTAAACTGTTTTAAAAGTCCATGTAGTTTAAAATCTGCTGATGCCTTTCCATTCCAAGTGGGCAAAGTCCAAATCCTTCAGGAAGAATGTGAGCCCTCAGCGATCTGTTTCCTGATCCTCTCCCTGCCATTCACATGTAAGGCTCCCCAGGACTAGACCTGGAAGTTCACAGACAAGGGAACACCTGCCTTTGAATCTGGATCAATTTCTTCTATAATATGGAGACGGTGCACTGTACTTTTCTAGTCATTTGCCTCTTTTCTTTTTCATATTTTCCAGGAATTCCATGTATTTAGAACAGAGTCTGCAGGTCAGTAGGTCCTGAGTATCCTTTGGTTAAATGACTCAGCAATGAATTAGGTCTCGTCTGTTTCGTTTCTAGATAAACCTCACTCTGTTTTCTTTCCAGTGTCCCTGCCAGTGCCTGAGTCTGCCTTCTGTCATCTGCTGCCTGGACTATTTCAAGCAGCTTCTGGAGTTGCCCATTCTCATCTTTCTCAACTCCATCTGTCAGACAGTTGCCAGAGTTAGAATACACTCATTACTTCCCTGCCTTAAAACAAAGTTGATCAAAAATCCTTGGTATCAGGCTTCATGGGTTATTAGATTCTTTGCAACCATATGGGTAGTATATTCCAATGAAATGAAACTACATACAGCTTCCAACTATATTATGCTGCTTCTTGCCTTTATTAACTTATTCCTCAGTCTGCATCTCCCACTTCTCAGCTGGATGCATCACCACCTCATTCCTTTCTCTATGTGACTTCATCTCATTCTAGCAAGGAGAATCCAATAAATAATTTTTTCTGAAGCTTTCTTCATCTTCCTCCCTGTCTGACTGTGGCAGATCACATCTTCTGGATTCCAAGGTATTCCATGAAAAACTGGGCTATCCTGGTCCTAAAATTTCTCATTAAGAAGACTTTGTTTTTCTCTTTCAACTGCTTGAGACAGAAAAAGAATTTGTGGATTTTCTCAAACAATTTTATTCACATGGCACAATGCTCAAGAAGTGGACAACCTTAAATTATTATTTGAAAGAACAAAAAATTCTTAATTTTGTTCTATCAGCTATCTATAATCTTGAGATAATTATATAAGCAAAATAGCATCAGAATTTGTGGTTTTGTGAGCCTGAGGACTAACTGTGGGGTCCAAATAATCTTTGTCTCTTATTTTTATTAGGAAGTGTATAACCAAGAGATAATTCCTCCTGAGAAAAGCTAGCTTTTTACAGAGAAATGAATAATGAAGTCACAACTGCATACAAAACCCGAGAGATTTCTAAGCAATATTTCAGTGATGATTCTGACATTCAAGGAAATCAATTCATAGTGAAATGGAGAAGTGGAGAAAATGATGGAAAAAAACTCAAGCAAAATAAAATGGAATTTGAAAGTGTGAAAAGTCAAGAGAGAACATGACTGTATCAGCTCCAAGGTTAAATTAAGAAATGAAAATACTACAAGACAAATGAACTGACATTTGCCGCATGCTTAAGATACTTCATTATTTTTTAAAACTTAAACTTCAACACCAGATGTTTAAAAAAAAAACAAGTGGGTTGTGTGTGATGACACACCATTTTAATACCAGCACTTAGGAGGTGGAGGCAGAAAGATTTCTGTAAGTTTGAGGCCAACCTTGTCTACACAATAACTCCCAGGACAACCAGAGCTACATAGAGATACCAGTCTTGAAAACAAATAAATAAACAAACAAACACAAAACAAGATCCATACTTGTTAGAGAACAGGAAACTTTAAGAGCTATGACACACACATACATACACATATACGTATATACCCCCATTGACAGCCTAAAATGACACATTACATATAACAGGTACTTAGATATATGAGTATCTGCATGTGTATATGTGGCATAAGTGTGCTTATATGCAAAGTGACTTTATGTTCATCTGTGCCTATGGAAACATTTACAAGTAGGTGGAAGGACTGGGCTTCAGATTCTGGTGTTACATGGCAAAACAGGAAAAATGAAGTGTGAAGGGCTATACGTAATGACTATGCAACTTAGCTAGATGCTCTATTTCAAGAAAATTACATGCTGTAGTTATCCTAACCATCAAAACACTTTGTAAGTAGACAAATGATGGGAGCAAAACACAGGGCTACAATCTTGAAAAAAATGTGATTCAATGAGAACATCTTGACTAAATTCATGCAGTCCTTAGTGATTGAAAGGTTATCCAGTGGTTTTGGGGAATTATAATTTTAAATGGAACTAAAGTCCCCAATCACCTAATAAAACCCCTGTTCAAGAGAATAAATGCCTTCTCTAGGTGTAATGGTATTGCCACATTATAGTCAGTGCCTGCAACAGGACTGAGAACAGTACGGTCTTGTCCCTGCCATCAACACAGTAGGGAACCTATATTTTTGTGCCTCACCAAAACATGTAACTTGTAAAATACATTTTAATGTATAAGATCTCCCTTTGGGATTCATAAAATTTGAGCATAAACAGAAAAATTAATTGTTCAAATATTAAAATAAAGCACCACATATTCTAGCCTAGTGATGCTATGGAGAGAGAAAGATGGATTCTGAATGGGATTAAACATACATGGGTGCAGATTCAAGTCTACGTTTCCAGGTCTTTAACCCTGCAAAAACAACATTGATTCTTCAAACCTCATTGTTCCTTCCACAACAACAAATATATATCAAGGGGTTGTTTTCAAAGATTATTTGGGAGTTATAAACAGCATATTAAGTAATATAAATGTCATGGTTGTTACTCAAATGTTCGTATGTCACATGTTATACTAGTTTCTAAAATAATATGATACAGCAATTATGAAGTAGACGTCACAGCCAGGGGAATCTACACCTCAGGACAAACCTATATCTAATTTTAATTTTATTGTATGACCTCTTATGCAGGAGCACTGTTATAAGACAATGTGTTTACTGATTGTCTTCTTACCTCATAAACAGATCTTTTATTTTCAGAAAGCCAACTTTTTGCAATATCAGAAAAATAATAATATCCTATCAATACCAAGATCCTTCATATAAAGGTTTAAAACTGAGAGGCAGGGGGCATGACTTGGTAAGTGAAGTGCTTGCTGTGTGATCACAAGTACCTATGGGAGCATGGACCTTTAGTCACAACATTAGAGAAGTGGTGGTAGGAGAATCCTGGGGGTTCACTGGTCATTAAAATCCTATTTGAAGTTATAAGGTGAAGAGTTATCAAGGAAGACAAGGGATGTGACTTCTGGCCTCTACACGTGGTCAAACAGGCAAGCACACGTGAATATACATGCACACATGCAATTTCATGCACATGTGTACACACAGGCGCATACACACACACACACACACACACAGAGAGAGAGAGAGAGAGAGAGAGAGAGAGAGAGAGAGAGAGAGAGAGAGAGAGAGAGAGAGAGACACACACTTAGTGCCCTGGATAGTTTCTCAGACTACCAGGTGGTTATGAATGTCAATGTCAAACAAGAGGTCAATCCAGGGTTGCTGAGAAGTAGGGAATATTATGCTTCCCTCCACCCTTTAATATCCTTTCCTAATTTCATAACCCTTACCCTATACACATTTGCCACAGTTCTAGTTGAAAGAAGCCATAGCAGTGACCAAACATCCTCCAATGAGCAAGACACACAGCCTCACTTACAACAAACACTTTTCTGCTCCTAATTATCAGTAGTATCAAGGTTAAGAAACTTTCAAATAGCCCAGATATCAGACTTTTGTAGTCTCTCCACACTTATAAAACCTTCAGTTATTATTTTCTAAACCTCTTTACATTGTATAATTCAAGTCAAAAATATCTATTTTATTGCACTATTCTGTTACAGGAGTTTCATAAAACACAAGCTTCTTCTCTGCTTTCTTGGACATATGTGTCCTAGAATTTCTATGTGAAGGATTTATAGTTATTTGCCAATTTATTAAAAGTTTTTTGGTATGCACAAGAACTCATTATCTTAGCATTATGATAGTCACAAAACCACAATATTTTAATAATTTCATTTCCATTAAACTCTCCTCTGATAGGTCATTCAGTCCCAACTACTCAGCAGCAGCATATGTAAATAGCAGCAATACAAAATGGGCTGAGTAAAATGTACATGCCTATGTATGTGTATATGTATATAACAATTATTAAAGGTCAGTAATTTGAGATGGAGTTGAGGAGATACAAGAGGAGTTGAAGGAGAGGAATTGAGGTGTGAAAATAATGTAAATACTCATTATGAAATTCTTAAATAAAATCTTAAAAATTAAAAAATGGGGAACTCTTAATAACTAACAGAGACTCACAAATAGAATAAAACCATTACCAGAAGTATTTACTTCTGGAATGATTGGTCAGTGACATCCCATAGACCACCCCTAAAATTATAGGCTATTGTTTATTGTGCTTGCTTTCCTTCCAGAACTTGATGGCAAAAGCCAGTTTGTGAAGACACCACATTTATGAGCCACAGAACACTGAGAAACCAACCTGGTTCTAACTTGAAAGCTTCATCGTTACCAGCTAGCTTTCACAGTGCTGAAAGATGCTATGCATATTATCAGAGGAGAAAAGTAATAATCAGTGCTATTCATCTGTGAAGCTTGTGAGCCACAGGAATACCTGCTTGGAAATATATGCCCATGGTTTCAATAGTGGCATACATGTCTGAGGAATAGCCAACCACTTTCTAGTTGAAACCCATACCTGATATTATTATATCAGTAAGAAGTTATGGATAGACAGGTCTTAGGCCCTAGGGGCATAAATACTATTATCTTGTTAAGTTGGTATACTATTAAACTGATTCTTAATAATTTATTATTATAACCATAGATTAAATACTTCATTAACACTCACTAGAGAGGTTTTTTCCCCAGTAGATCCTATTACATGATGATGGTTTGTTGCTGATATGGCTTTTATTATTTCTTCTGTATCTTGAACTCTGAACTTCAAGAACAAGCCTGAATTTTACTATGGTAGTCACAGCTCCTAGTATGAGATTAGTCTTAAGGTCAGTGACTAAATGTTTACTCATGTTAATCACAAACCAGAAATCATCTTTCTTTTTAAGAAGATACCTCTGAGCTTAGTGTTGGACACAAGAAGTTACCTCGGCCAACAAATGCTTTACTGAATGTTTGCTATGGAAACTGAGTTTGCAACAGCAAATGCATCTGAGCTCTTGTGCCCTTGTGGGCAAGTTAATTGGGAGAGAGAAAATTGGTTAATAATAAGTTCAATTTAGGAAATTGCGAAGGAAAATTGAACTCAGTGATGAGGTAAGAAAATTCAAGTGGGATGTGCTTTAAGTGAGTAGTCAGGGAATGTTGGGGTGGGGTTTGGGGATAGGGATGACAGTTTGATAAACTTTTAAAGCTTTAAAGACAAGGATGTACTTTCTACAGTAGGATCTAGAAATCTAATTCGGGGGAGGGGGCAGCATTCACCAAGTCCACAGGCAGAAGTCAGCTTGTCTCCTTAATGAACATATTACCCCAAGTTCTGGGGGGACATTAGGGAGCCAAACGGACTTTCATTGGGAAGTCTATATTCTAGTGGACACAGTAAGGTTGATCGGATGGGCAATTCATCAGAGCATTTTAATACAACAGCTTGCACTACTTTATAGTATAGGCTCTGGGGCCACTGCCATAATTTAAGCCTAAACTCTGTTAGTATTTCTATGTAATGGAGATATTAATAACATTTACTGTATAATAATAATAATAATAATAATAATAATAATAATAATAATAATAATAAATAATGCTTTTTATTTGAAGCTTGGGAAAGAGAGTAGAGTTTAAGTCCAAATTTGTCTTTTCAAGTTTTGAGTAGGCATGAGGCATGGTGTGATTTGCAGTTTTATAGGCACTCTGATGCTACATGGAAACCCAAGTTCATGCATCAGAAATAGATTAACAGGCCATTCTTTGGGCACAGAAAAGTGCACCAGTTGATAATGTGTTAGGGACATTGAGTTTGTGAAATGAAACAGAAAACTCCAGGAATATTCTAGAATTTTAAATTTGACCCAGCCAAAGACTTCCAACAGTGAAACAGATCATGAGGAAACAGATGTAAGGAGGTGCTCCAGGAAAACAAAACAAAAAAAAACAACAACAAAAAACTCTTAATCTGAGCTAATGGAGGAGCTGAGGTTATTTGGGGATGACAGAGAAGAGAAATAACTGGAGAGCACCACTGGAGAACAGTCAAGGAGGACTGAAGGTATAAAGAACTAGACCAGACAGAAAGAGGAGAACAGAACCCATCTGTGAGATTGGCAGAGGGGAAAGGAGTATGAAAAAGGGATGCAACTTTCATTAGAAACCATTTCTTTCAGCAGTGCCTTAAAGATGTCCATTTCAGAAGACAATGAGTAGCTACCCAGAGAAACTCTGTCTTAACCTGCACCCCCCAAAAAGGATACATACAGTAGAACTAAGAAATAAAAAGTTACATCAAGCAAGTGAAAACGTGAACCTTCAATCTGTATATAAACTCTGATACACTGACAAGCATTTATACTAGATCTTATTTAACAAGATTAAACTGATCTGTTTCTACTTTCCTCCAAAATTGTCTTGGCAGTGACGTCGTTTATTCTTGGCATCCTAATAGTATCATTGGAAGCCAGTTTTGTTTTCCTAAAGATTCAGATAAAAAGCATTAAATTAAAACTTTTTTCAATAATATGACTTTAATACTATTTATGTAGTATATTTTAATCATTTCCCTTCCCCAGACTCTCCCCAGATCCTCCACTCCTACCCTTGGAAGTTTATATGTTCTATGTTCTCTCTCTCCTCTCTCTCTCTCTCTCTCTCTCTCTCTCTCTCTCTCTCTCTCTCTCTCTCTCTCCTTAGATGGACTAATGTTTACCATGCTTGTAGTACCTATAGGATTTTTATTTGTGTCCCCTCATTAGGTCCCTGTGGCATCAGCCCTCACACAGTGGGGCCATGGTAGCTCTCCTTTGGGTTTTCTATGTTAGAAAGGGTCAGCTGCAAGGTACAGCTTTTGGTGAAAAAGTCCATTGTTCTTTGCATTACAATGGTTTTGTGAGAAAAGTTAGTCATTTAAAGTCATATTATACTATCAAATTCTGAAACTTGTGTGCATGCACATCATTGTTTTCCGTATAAACTGGATGGCTGAGCATGTTATTATTTCCATGTATTTAACTAAAGATACTTAGCTTCTTTCCTTCCTATTAGAAAAACTCACAGGATAAGGAAGTCTCAGTTTCAAGTCAAACGTTACTTTTACATGGGCTCTTTAGTTAAGGAAAGGATACATTAAATTAACAATCTCTTTATGTTCTACTTATCTGGTAGATGGTGGATTTCTGCTCCCAAACACCAACACCATATGTGCTGTTCAATAATTTGGTGCTGATTATCTCGAGGAAATTTGGCACAGCAAGCTTCCTGTATGCAACCCCTGCTTCTAGTTCACATGTGTAACCAGTAGAGAACAGATCAATTTGTGTTTGTGAAAATTTCTCTAATTTGTTGGCTAATTACAATAAACATTATTTTGCTTGAGCATTCTCTATGCATAGGTGTTAGAAAGAAATGTAAGGTCATAATAAAATCAACATACCCATACTCATGATACTCTCTTGAAGAATAAAGTGTGTAATATGTTTGATTTTACATTTAGGAGTTCTGATTCTTATATATGAATATTTACACTTGTAAAACTATCACTAATTTCAAGGCTACTGGCATATTCATAATTATTGAAAGTTTCTATTAAGCCATCTGTTTATTTAGTAAGAAAATTTAACTTAAGATTTACCCTCAGAAAAATGTAAGTACACAGCAGAATATTATCTCCAAACATCAGGCTGTGTAGTAGATCTCACAAACATCCACTTTGCATCACTAGAACTTCCAACACATTGGGCATCACCTTCTTTCTTTCACCTCTTCGCTTTGCCTTCTAACCCAAATAATGACCTGTTTTATTCCAGGATTTACAAATTTTGCCATTTTAAATTTTTACATAGAAATGAAATCATGCAATATAATCCCTCCTCTTCCAAGGTGACCATGTGTGGCTTAATGTCCTCCAGCTCCAATCACAACGTCAATGACAGGACTTTCCCCTTTGCTAAAATGAACAATATTGTATGTATATACAATATTGATTTCACCTAATTCATCTACTAATGGATATTTACATTATTCTCATATATTGATTACTAAAAATACATTTAAAATTTTTGTGAGAAGGAAATACTATTTTTCTCTTTGGGAATTTACTTAAGCCATTCCAGTATTTGTTCACTCTTAGAAAAGGAAAGGGATTTTTGGTTCTAACTAAAAACATCATGTTTTTATTAAAATCTCTGTGAGGTTAGTATATATATCTTTTCAAGCTTTGAATAACTTAAAGTTCCATATTGTCAGTGAGGAGATAATAATTTCAGTACATGCCTCCTTACTTGTCTAATAAGTGCGGAAACTGTGCCTCCCTGGTGTAATTTAAAGTGCATATTTACAGAATTCAGAACACTAATACAGTGTAATCGTGATAAAGCATCCCACACTCTGAAATATTCTTTAGAACAGTACAAAACCTTGTTTGTTCATCCTCACAGGAAAAAAAAAATCACTTGAATCAGCTTAACTCTCAAGTTGCAAATAACATGATGTTTCACTATAGGTAAAATTTTAAGTCAGGAGTATGTGTAAACTTTGTGACTGCCCAGTTTTTCTAGACTTAACAACAGTCTAAAAACAGGAAAAAGAAACCAAGTGCTTTTATTCTTGCATGGAATAAAATGTGGAACAGATGTGGGCTGTCAGGTGCCGAGCTATTGAAGGCATGGCTGTGTTGAGGAATTGCTGATTAAAGACAGGTAAGGATGTATCAGAAGGTCCACATGCTTCAAGCCAGCTAGACCTAGGGTGTGTTCCAGAATCTACGGTTACTGACTGGGTAAGATCCTTCACCTTTATGCTTTGCTTTTTCTTTATATTTTACATGGCCACATAACACTAAGTTTCAGGGCTGCTTAATAAGTAGAAATAATGTTAGAAGGTGTCTAGCACAGCATAGGACATAAAATAGAGACTCAATGTGGAATGTTAATATCACTGTGATCACTGAAAATTTGAAATTGAGAAAAACAAGAAAGCAAATCTATGATGATGGGCTCCCAAGAGAGGAAGGCATGGGTTACACTGAAGTGAGTTGAAGATTCATTTTGATTTTGAATTATGTACATGTGGGAGTATATAGCTGTGAAAGCAGGTATCTCCTGGAGCTGGAGCTATCAGTTGTAAGCTGCTTGACATGGGTGCTGGTACCAAAACTGCAGACACTTTTAACCACTGAGCCATCCTCCAAGCTCCCACAGCACTTTGTCTACTGTGGAAGTTGAACATAAAATTGAAGAACACAAAGATACTGTTTGGCTCAGATTACATTCTATCATAGCATTCATACCTCAGAACAAAGCAGGCACTATCTTTCTTGAGAGCTCACCATCTTTCATGACCCTTTGAAAGATGTTCCACTGGCTACACAGCCACATGGACCAGAGAACAACAGCAAGGTCCTCGTTGAAAGGTAGCATGGGTGGCTCCCTGTATGGTCAGAGCTTACAGGGAATATACAATGTGGTCCGACAATCTGAGTTTATACCTCACTTCTTGAATAGTTGTAAATTTACCCTTTTTCATTATTGACATGTTCTGCTTTGCACAATTATATAGCCCTGCTATTACCAAATTATAGGACCTTAAAACACCAAAAATAAATCAGGAAGCTTTTGGTCACGTAAGTTGTTTCCTATGTTTGTGGGATGAACTTTGACTTCTTTGTTTGCACACAGAGTTACAGCCACCAATTCCTGCTTTTATTTTTCTCTTCCACAACAAAATAACAAGCTGATCTCACCATTATGAAAAACAAAATACAGATAGCATTTACCCCAGAAAGTACTGCCTAATACTATCTGTATAATTATGATTTTCTTGGCTCTGAAAGTTGGCATCCTAATGACTATAAACACAAATCCAACAGGATACACAAGGATCCAGAGGTAGGGCAGGAAGATGACCTGCTAGTGCTTAACACGCAATTTCCTCAATCTGTGAAACCAACAACAGTTCACCTTTCTTCCTCAGGTAAGGTCAATGAGCCCAGCAGGGGCTACTCAACAGGAAATCAATACACATATATTCATCAAATATCCACAGAGCACTGATGAGACAGCCATACTAGACTCGTGATATGAAATCTGTTCTCAGCAACCTCAAAATGTCATTATTAATTAGAATAGCATTCACCAAAAAGACAAAGACAAAACAAGTATATAAATGGTTCTACAAAATTTAAATTCAAGTTATTATCATAATATCAGATTTGCCCCAAAATAAAATGTGTGAGTGAAGCAACTTGAAGCTTGGATATTGTATTCAGGTGAAAATCACTGAATAATTCTGACTATTTTATTAACCATGGATTAGAAGAGATAAAGTCTTGGCATTGCTTTGCACAATCTAAAACAATAAAAACAAAACAAAACAAAACAACAACAACAACAACAACAACAACAACAAAAACAGGTTCCAAAATGTATAGGTGAAGATTTCTATCCAAGGTCTTGAGTAGCACCTCCCTGCATGAACCTCTCTCCAGGAGCATTTTCTTCTTTTAGCTTTTTTGTCCTGCCATTGATTCAACAGATTTAGATCCAAGAAACCAGTTTCCAATACACTGTTACAGTTATGTAAAGATCTGGGGTCAGAACGGGGACAAGGTGGTCCGTTTTGACCCCAAATTTTTATGTTAAATTCAAGGTTAACTTTAGGTTCATCACAACTTATGGATTGAAATTTATTATTTCCAGCTGAGCACTTACTTTCCAAATGTTATTCTGTCTTATTCTCTGGGGATGAATATAAAGGGAGAATCAGTTGATATTCAGTGTTGTTTTTACTGGTATTGAGAGCAAAAGATCAAAGGTAACATCAAAACAAGGAAAGTGACTTAGAGCTGAGCTTAATGAGGAGCACTTTGGAAGAATAAATGAAACACTGATACGGTTTCAAGATGCAGAAACCACTTACTCTGTTTTGCAGGCTGATTATGAAAGATTTTCCCTATTGTTTTATCCTCAGTGGGAGCATTTCCATGAAGACTTAGGGGTAAAGGAAAGAAGACAAGCCATATAAAGAGTTTCTCCTGTGACAAGAAGGCTTAGAGAATGCAAAACTATTTCAGTTCCAAGACTACTTTGCAACCAGGACTTGTCTAACAACATCACTTAAGTACCAACCAGAAAATATCTCCTGCAGATTTATCACAAGACCATTTATATCTTATATAATCCATTCTAGGCTTTTGCCTCATTATTCTTAGGGCTGGTCATGTCTTCATGTTAGTAATCACCTCTCTATTACAGAAATACTTTAACTTGCTGACTGTATGCATCTCTACCTCACATGTGTGCAAGTGTGTACATGGAAAGAGTATGATCAGAAGTTCATGAACCCTACTGACTTTATTTGAAAAACCCAGCCTAGTTATGAAATTGAAAGTAGTGAATTTAGAATCTTAAACATTGTCCTATCTTGGGATTAAAAAGAAATGTTTTCAAATTGTAGTAACTGTATTTTTAACATCACAGCATGTATATATAATTAATGTCACTTTGAAAATATGTAATAATATTAATTTTAAGTTTTTTTCTAATCAATTATTACGATTTTATTTTATGTGTATGGGTGTTTTCCCTATATATATGTCTTTGCACCATATGCATGCTTGTTACCTATGAAGGCTCTTGTAATTTTTTAAAAGCAACTTGAGAAAGATGCCATGCAACAGAGTTCAAGTGGAGGGGTATTTATTAAGGGAAAATGATCATAAAAAAAGGGAAAGAGGAGGGGGGAGACTGGCCTCCAGGGACACGAATAATGGGAGACAGGAAAGATAGGCAGAAAGAGAAAGGGGGGAACAGAGATGGAGAGAAAGAAAGAGGGGCATGGGATGTGGACAGGACCATTTTAAAAAGAAACATATTGAATAGGTACAGGTGGTGCTCTTAGTGGCAACAGCTGAGGGCGTATGCTGTCAGAACTCCAAAGGCAGGCCAGTACAGATGCCTAAACACAAACAAAGGCCTGAAGAGGGTTTGGATTCTCTGGGTCTGGAGTTGTAAGCAGTTTGGAGTTGCCATGTGGGTGCTGGAATCAAACCCAGATCCTGGGAAAGAGCAGCCAGTGCTCCTAAGTGCTGAGCCATCTCTCCAGCCCCATTGGCTTTTTTAATGACACTTTTTTCTCGAACTTTAAAAGGTAGAGGACACACCTAGCAATTAAAAACAAACCAACAAACAAATAGCCAATTGGATATATTTTTAAAATAATTTTCTGCCTTTGTACAACACACTAGCAATGTGTTTATAAATGACAAAAAGAGAATACTCAAACATAATAACCTTTTCTTATTGGAGTGAATTTTCTTTCATTGTTGGATAATGAAGTAGTCCAAAACATTTATCAGTTTGCCCAAGGGAAACAAACCCCTTTGGTTCTGGAAGTGACTTCCCCAAGGCCGCCCTCTCCAAAGAAAACAGTGGGTGCTGTATGCCTGTAACTAGAGGGCAGGATCAATGCCTCTCTTTGAAATCGAATACAAACACTTGCTTCAAGATGGTCTTATTAGAAAGCTAAGAGCTGCCTCTGTGCTACTTGCCTCAGGCTGCTGTGGGACAAAAATGCACATTTCTTCTTTTCCTAGAAAGGCTCCAGGAGAAAACATTAGGATCTTTGTCATTAAGAAGTTAAATCACAGATTCAGTCAGTTGTATTACCCTTTTGCCCTACAGTGACTTAAAATCTGCAACATGTAAAACTCAACTCCAAGAAAATGAGCAGTGTCATAATGATGGAGGGAAGGGACACAGTAAAAAGACTAGTAAACTGGAGTCTACCCACATCTGTTGCAAACAGACTGACCTGCATAAGTGCGGCCATGCCCATTCACACATTAATTTGCTTGTGCACTTTCTGCATGTGTGTGTGTGGAGACAGTCTTCCCATCAATCCATTTGCCTATTTCTTTGTGTACTCACATGTATTTTGTCATGTCTCAAATTTTTCTGTATTTTAAACAGGAGCTAGGGTGGTCACTCCATTCAATTATAGTCCCTCGGCTACAGAGACTCTCCCCAAACCAAGCCCTCAGGAAGATCAAAGCTGACTTTATGGATGAACAGGTCTGGGTCACAGAGCAGTCCTAAGAAGAATTGCCAGTGATCTGCCAGGCACTAAACAACAGGAGCCTATGTCTTGCTCTTTACTTAATAATGAATATCTCACAGCAGGTTCTTTTTTTCCCAACCTCATCCATCTTAGAGGCCTCACTTTCTCCAATTCTAATGCAAGATAAGCAACCTGGAGACATTCATAGATCAATCAATAATGCTGTTTACCTACCCATCATCACTGACACAGTATATATTTTTCCTTCATTGCTTTGGGGAAAACCATGCATTGAAATGATTTTACTCTATTCAGCAAGGTGACAACCCTAAACTCTTCAAAATTAGCATAAACTTAAGGGTTGATAAACATCAAATAGTAGTTACTTAACATGCAATGTCCCCCTAGTATCCAAGTACTATGGAGACTGTGATTTTCTTGGGGGGAAGGGGGTGTTACATGAAGCTCTGGGAAAAAAGTGAAGAGGACTCCTTTAAGAGATTTATCCTCTGGCTCTAAAGTGTCAAAAGTTTTTACCTGTGTGAAAATGGTCAACTGTCTTCCTTCATTTTGCCTTCATTCAGCATCTTTTCTCTAAATATGTTAGATAAATGGATCTCCAGTTCCCCGCTATGTATGAAATATGGCTTCATCCTCCCCTTTTCTACTTCCATTTAGACAGAATTTATTAATGCAGCCTCTACTGCATGCTGAGAGTGCCACTTCATTTTAGGACCTGGCTGTTTAAAGGGTAGATCGACAACATTCAAACTGGAAGCACCACTGAGAATCTATTTCAACCAGTCTCCAAAATCTGACTTCTTCACACTGAGGTCCCATCTTTGTGATAATTTACAAAGGCCATTAAAGGAACCCCTAACTATGTTGGCCACCCCAAACAGAACAGATGGACATTTTTTCCAAGGTGGAGGTGACAAGCAGAGAAAGGAACCTCCTCTTCTAAGCAGTTACATCTGTATGCCTGGATTCTAGGAGACAGAAAGGAGCCTCAGGGCAGCTTTGTACACTGTGTCAAAGAAAGTCCCATCTTTATCCTTTCCAGCAGTTCCCCTCTTCAACTCTCCTCTTTTCTCACTCCTCCTTCCTTATCCCCTTCCTTTTCACCCCCACCCCCAGAATCCTAAGTAGCCAATGAGCTCCATTCAAAATTATGCCATTATCTGGTTTATCTTTCAGGAATGTGACTGTGGTAGCAATATTAGGAAGCAATATATAGAGACTAGAGAGATGGCTCCTTGGTATGTAAAGGCACATACTACTAAGCCTGATGACTTCAGTTCAACCTTTCTGACCCATGTGGTGGAAGGGGAGAGCCAACTCCTGCAAGTTTTCCTCTGACATCTACACATACGCTATGTTACATTTGGGCCCACATGTACAAGCACACATAAATAATAATGCATGATATTAAAAAGAAAAATATGAAAGGAATATTGAGGCATTACCTTTACAAGAGGTATCAAGGTACTGGTGGAAGTGAGGAATCCAGGAAGCAAGGCTGAGAAAATACACGCACACACATGCACGCACACACGCACGCACGCACGCACGCAAGCACACACGCAAGCACGCAAACACGCAAGCACGCAAGCACGCATGCACATGCAGAAGTTGGAAGGAGGACTCTGAAGCACAAGTCTGGGATAGAGATCAGATCTCAGGTATAGTGTGGCTACAAAAGGGAAATGATATGGGGGTGGCAAGGCAGGCTTCTCCTTGAGGCCAGAAGGAAGGCCTTCTCCTTAAAGCATTTCATATACTAATGCCCATGTAACAGTCATCAAAAAAACAAGAGCATTTAGAGCAGTGGTCCTCAACCTTCGAAATGCTGCAACACTTTAATACAGCTCCTTGTGTTGTGGTGACCCCCAACCATAAAGAGTATTTCATTGCTACTTCATAACTGTGATTTTGCTCTTGTTAAGGATTGTGTATAAATATCTGACATGAGGCCCCTGTGAAAGGGTTGTTCTATCCCCCCCCTCAAAAGGGATTGCAACCCATAGTTTGAGAACTGCAGATTCAGTGACATCCATTTTCAGGCTTTAAGTCTTCTGCTTACAATCCTAGCTGCAGAGTGGCTGCCTATATCAGTGGTCTGGATACTTCTTAACAGCATAGGGATTACACACAGTGGTTATTATAAATAACACACAGCAGTTGCACAATTCTGAGCTCCAGTGGCACCCACATTCTAAGCACATCTATTGAAATATCGGTTTTCCTATCTGAACAATGAGGAGCCTTTCTAGGAGGTCCCCTAGAACCTCCTAGATGGACTGCTTTTCTTGGAAGACTCGGAATGGCCTTTATTTACCCCATGAGTAATTTTTAAGTGTCTCCTAACATATACACGGTGTGAAAGTGAAAGGTAGTCTGCCCCATTCCTCGGGACATCTAATGACACATTTAGGCCACTGCTGTTCTCATCATCTGATTTCCCTTCCCCTTAGGTTCACATGAAGGAAGCAGGGGAAGCTGGGAGGTGGGTTGCTACTGCAAGACTTAACTAATGATAAGACAAAGCTGGAGTCCAACACACAATGGGTCTCCTATTGTGTGAAATTTTAGCTGTAGGGTCTCCTTATCAAGTCCTTTACCCAGTGTGACATAGGAAAGAAACTCCCACCTCCTTTCAAAGAAAAGGTCTCTCCACTTTAAGCTTGCATGCAAGGAAAGGAATCTGATGGGTAATGTGGAAAATGACTACTGAACAATAACATACTCTGTAGCTTCTGCTCCATTCCATCCTCCGCATACAGACTAGCAGCCTGGGGTCAGTGATGACGCTGTTATTAACATATGTAGTGATCTCAATGGTACAGCTGATAGTACACAAAGTAACCATGTTCATTGATAAAACATCTGGGCAAATTGTTTTGCTAAGTCTAACCACTACTGAAAACTACACTACAAATGCTTTGAAATACACAGATTGAAAGCAAAGCTGCAATTTCATTACTAAAAACCAGAAGTTTATGTAATAAAGCAGTGAGTGTTTCTCTGAGCTCCAAGGAAAATGATCTGGAAGCATCAATATTCGGCAGGTGTCTGTTACATTTGATACTAAGTAGTTTCTTAGACATCCATCCTCATTAACAGAAATTTTGGTAATAGAGTTAAGAATATATTCTTAATAAGTTTCTGTAATCACAGAAAATATGAATGAAAGAGTCAAGACTTTGCTTATCATATGCCAAGATAGCTTGGCTATGAAAGAAACAACCAGCTAAAATAGCTGCTCGCGAGGAGACTTGGCGCATTAGTCAGTGTTTTCAATAAAAGCAGCCAAGGGAAAGGCTCTCCATTGGGAATTAGAAACTCGGGCTTGTGTTCCTAGCAGGCAGGCAATGAGATCTCAAGGGGACCTCTTGTGTTATAAACCCAGTGATCTGTAAGCCTTCATTTACAATCTTCCTCCATCACCACCCTCTCACCATCTCACAGTCCCTTAGAGACTGCTGACCTACAGCATGTCTCCTGTGTTCCTCTGCATCCTTGCATTACTTCCTCACTCTTAACAGTTCCTTGTGTTTCACCATTGGCCTCAGTTTCTATGCTTTCCTGGTGTAGATATACAATATACATTCCTCACTGCTTCCTCACACCACTGTGGTAGATTTCCAAATTCTTCTCAACACCAAAACTAAGACATTTTACAAGAACTAAGATGCTTTTATTCCCTTATCTCTTCCTTGAAGGCTGCCTAGATATCCCTCACCTCCTGAAATGATGCCTAGTTTCCAGACAGGTGGCCATACAAATCAGTATTTTAGGACAATACATATTTAACTCTTGAGTAATTTATGTTAAACTGGAAAGGTAATTTTTCGATCAAGCCAAGCAGCTAAGTCTCCTAGAATTCAGACGCCCAAGCCTTTCACAGTCTAAATGATTTTGTCTCAGAGAGGCCTGCCATAGTCCATGACCTCCACTTATTGTTCTGGCTTGGGGTGCCACGGGAAATCTATGAAGTAGCCAGCTGTCCATTTTAAGAGGTGATGAACTAATGAAATCAGGAAGAATCAATCCTGTTCACATCAATCAATTGTCACTGGACTAGGATGGTTCTTCACAGCCAGTAGATTGACTATTACATAAACACAAAAGAAAAGCTTCCTGCTCATCCTGCTGAAGTTATAGCATTAATGCTGCCCACTCATTTTCCTACTCTTTGACACATTTGAACACCTATACAGTCTATAGAAGCAAAATGCAAGAATGAGATATCAGATGTAAAAATCATATGTAGTAACATGCTTTTAAATGTGGAGAGTTTAATCTTGAAGATAGTGTTTATAACCTCAACATGTCAGAAGGGGAACATTACATACTCCATCTTTGGCCCATATGTATATCTTCTTCTAAGAATTATTATGACCTATTAAAGCTTTGGCAATGGAACTCTCCTGTTTAATGTTAGACATGTTCTTGCCACTTGGGTCAAGTGCCTTAAAACTTCTGAGAAGGAATTTCCCAAAATAGTTACGAGAGACAAATAAGGGAATAATTAGTGAAATTCTGGAGAAGAAAGGGATGTTAACAGACTTAAACCTCGGGAAATCATCCCTTTAGGCCAAACATGAGATGATCTAGAGCCCAACGAGGGGAAGAGGAGCATCTCTGAGCTATTACAAGGGAAGGTGACAGGAGGGTCTTCCAGATGCTTCAGGGAGGATGGTGCACACTGCCATTGCCTAGACTGTCCTTCCAAAAAAAAGTGAGGGACAACACCATTCTAAAGAGTAGCTCTGTAATGGTATAGTGTGACTAAAACAACACCAAGTGTCATTTAGCACAAGGGGTTTCCCTGCTTTGTTCATGGCAGCCTGAAATTCACCAGGATAGCTGGTCACAGGCAGGGAGTAGAAAAAGACAACAGACAGTAACCCAGGGTGGATAATCAGTCTTTTAATTAGTAAAATCTGGACAGAGGCCTTTGGGAAGTAGCTGCTTCAGGAATAGAGATGGTGGCTGAGGATTGACTGACAGATAAGTAGATAACAGCACAGTAAGGTGTGAAGTCCTGGTGCTGCTACTATGCCTAGAGTTCTTCCCCATTATGATGAGAAGGGAAGAGTCTGAGATTCAAACCATGATGCCCAGGAGACACAAGATGTAAGAGAAATGTCAGAAAGTATTGAAAATGCAGGAAACAGTATGGGGATTGTGAGAGGAAAGAAACATCCATGCAATGCTTTTCAGGAACATTTTCTTATATGACACTGTAGTAGGAGTGTAAATATATTACAAAACCTTAGCTATATTCAGAAGATAATTATGTACACTCTGGTCATGGAAATAAAGACAAGAAAGAAAACAAAATGTAAAATATTAAAACTTTGTTTTAGAAATAGGGGTGAGATTTCAGTAAAAAAAAAAAAAACCTGTAATTTCTCCTGTTGTAATCCTTTTTCTTCTTATGTGTATTCAGTGTGTGTGTGTGTGTGTGTGTGTGTGTGTGTGTGTGTGTGTGTGTGTGTGTGTGCATGCACACGCATATATCACAGGGAATATGTGAAAGACAGAAAACTTTGTGGAATTAGTACTCTCCTTCATGTTTCCATGGCTTTTGGGAATGGAGTTCAGCTCATCGCTCATCGGTCTGTATGGAAAAGCACCTATACATACCGAGCTATCTCAACAGTCCTCCCATATGCTATGTCATTATCGTTGTGTAAGATGATAATTTTTTTAAAGCCACCAAACCCTTTTGATGTTTCTGTAGTTACTGCCCTACATTATTTTTGGCATAGTTGTAATAAAACTGTGCACACAAGGTAAAGTTCCTTATCTGAGCTTTAAAATGTCTCAGTTGCACAATCCTAAGTGACATCCATCTGAGAGTTAATGGATCTAGTTCAGGGAGGGCTAGGCAGCAGAAGAGTGGCATCTTCAGGAGTGAACTGAGGACAGAGGTTTCTGGAAGACACCCTGCTGGAACTGGACAGGTATTCAAAGAGGAGCACGAGAATTATGTAATGCACCCTGGGGGTATGATGACACTGTGAGGGACAGACAGACTGGAAGACAACCCTACCTCTATTGGCCTTAGACATTTTGAAAGCGGCAGGGACAATCTAGGGGGTGACACTTGCTTCAGGAACATTACGTGGTGATGCTTTCAAAGTGAATTGGTTTGTGCTTAATTCATATTGAGTGGGTTCTATTATTATTATTATTATTATTATTATTATTATTATTATATGGAAAATAAAAACTAAAAAGTGTGTTTTCCAGATTTTTAATTCCCCCTACAAGCTCTGGTCTCCTAAGAAGTCAGGACAACAGTGTCCAACAGGCTTTCATTCCTCAACCATAATTATAAATGCTTCACATGCCCTTTCTGCATTCCAGACATAACCACTTTCTTCCTAATTCTTAAATTGGAAAATGCTCAAGCTTTTGATTGTCCATGTAAGCCAACATCAAGAACCACAATTAAAACATGCAGTGCAAGCTGGCTGTAGTGCTGAATGTCAGCAATCCCAGGCCTCAGGATGCACAGACTTATGGTTCAGCTACAAACTGGTCCATATACAGACAAGAAATGCAGTAGGAATGGATTACACCACACACTGGATACACACTCTCCCAAGGTTTGTATAGAAGAGTGTGCATGCTTCCCGAGTGCCAAGCCAGGGTTTTGTTTTATTTTATTATGAGCTATTATTTATTCTTAAAAGAAAAAATGTTGTTGATTAAATTTAAATACTATTTCAATGATCCATTTTACTTCTCAGTTTAAATGCCTTGGTTACTTGTTCTCTAAAAGATCACAAAGTACACAGAATAGCACTTAGCATATTTTTCTATAGAGGCTGAAACACTTGTGATTAATAAAATTTAGGAACACTATGACTTTGGAGCAAAAATATGTTAGGACATTATGTTTGACTTACACAGATTTAAAGCTTATAATATTTCATCATTTATTATCTCCCAAGTTATGAACACCATCTGATATTCTACCCCATGTTTTTATACAAAATTCTCTGATATAAAAGTATGTGTGATTTTAATAGCATGATTCATGATTACAGAATTCTAAATATACCTCCTATCCCAGTACAGCTGCAGAAGTGCTAATACTACTAGCTTAAAATGTGACTTCTAATTACCTCTAAGTATTAGCTACAAATGGTTCCATGATAGTAATTACCTGCATTATATTGCTAACTACTGTGTCATTTACCAAAAGGAAAAGGGGATGAAGATAAAATAACACGGGGACCTAAAATGTAAAACGATTGGGGTGTTTGTTGAAATAACGGTGAAAAGTGATTGTGGTGTCTCTATAATCCCACTCTTTCACTTCCTCTGACTTATTTCTTTGCTTTTGTGTTCTCAATTTCTCCTCAAGAACACAGTAGCAACCTGTTCAGTTTACACAGGGAATGGGTTGTGTTAAACAGTTGACTCAATTCTTGTAGCAGTTTCATGAAGTTTACACTGCTGCATCCCCACTTACAGAAGAGAAAGGTGAGCCTCCAAATCGCTGCCAAACCCTGAAGTCTCCAATTGTAGTTGATCTTCAATCAACTACATCAGATTCCTTGTGATTTGCTAAACAAAAACAGCTTGCAAATGCTAGAACTGGAGCTCCAGAGCCACTTGCAAGCTTCCTAATAAAGGGGCATGTTGGAAGATTGCAGAGACACACAGCATACCTAGAGCTTCTGGACGCTTTCTTGAGGTTTGTCTAGAAGGAATGCCCAAGAAAGTGATTCTACTATAAGTTCAGGAATGACTTTCAGCTTGCAAATGGAACAATGGAAGCTTCTCACTTGGCAAATTGCTACAATACAATAAAATCAGACTCCTAGCACTTCAGTAGCTTAGTGTGAGGCCGGAAGATTTGCATTTTCCAGTCCTCTGTTCTGACCACACTGGTGAACTATAGTGGAGTCAACTATTTAGTATGCTTTTCAATACCTAGTAACCCCATGTACTTGTCCATTACATGTGTGTAATCAATTGTATGCTATACTTTAACCCTATAGCCTCATTGAATGCATGACATCTGTTAGCATTTTCTTTCCAGATAACTGCACAATATCATGACAATAATGCATTGGAACTTGAACACTGTAGAAAATGGATTCAGCTGGTAGCTAAAGATTACTAGTTTCTTTATTTTGGTTTGCTTGATCTAGCCGGAAGTCTATTCTTTAGAATACTTTAAATGTTTTCTAGCCAGATCACCAGAAACTATCACCTTCACCTATGAGTAGACCATAAGCTTCCAAAATACAGTGGTCATACTTGTGATGTTTTGTTAGACAATGTAAGGATCATTGAGTAAATCAAAGCCCTACCGAGCCAATGGTCAAAAGTGTTCACAAACTAGCAACAGCTGGATCTTGATATATCCAAGACCTTAGAACAACCACGCCCATGTCATAAGGTTCTTAAAATATATACTTATCAGCAATACACTATGGTGTAATTTGCAAGGAATTTGAAATCACTGGCTGTTTAACAGGTGATACTTCAAGTCTGGCTATGTTGTTAAAAATAGAGTATGGAAGATTCTGGTCACTGAGGATCTAGCATTATTGGCTTCTCATCTGGCAGGTCCATGGCTATACAGATTTATGCTTTAACGGAGCACATATTTGAAGGACTCAAGCCATGAAATGATATTTGAGCTTACACGGATGAATGTGTCTCACTCATAGAGAAACATATTTTTATACCAGCACATATCAGTTTCTCAATTTTAAAAAACATGGATGTTTGTATACAAATAGCCAACATGTAAGAAATTGGATTCCCATGAAAGCTGAAACAGTTGCAATATCAATATACCCATGACACAAGCCCAGTCTGCAGGGACAACAGAATTACCAGCATCTGTTCTTAAACTCAGAGACTTTGAAAGGATTGAAAACTACTCCTATTGAAGACAGTGTATGAAAAGATTAATCTTTTTTAAACACTGTACATTTTATCTAGGTTTAACATGTCGCAATGTGTGAAGAAGTCTATAGAATACCAGTGATGACCTATTTTACATTCATCAGAAGAAGTATATGCCATTAGTGGATATATATATATATATAATATATCATATTATATTGTATAATATACATTATATATAATATAATATATACACTAATATATGTAATTTTATATATTATATATTTTATCTATAATTATACATTATATACAAAAGTAATTATTATATATAGCCACTAATGACACATATATGTGTGTATACAAATATATATATATATATATATATGTATATATATATATATATATATATATTCAACATATCTTTCAGCTAACCTGGGAAAAACACACATATAAATACACATTCATTATGGAGATTACCTCCCAAAGGCTCAAAGCAGATTTTATAATAGATGGGTTTCATAGACTATCATTACAAAAGCCTCTGGGTAAAGACTGTGGTTTCTGTGGGTTCACCTTAGGGAAATGTTAGAACATCTTTCTCAGAATCATGCATGTGTCAGAAGCAGCAGCTGTCCATAGTTGCTCTTCTTGTGTGCTACAGTGGACATAACAGGAGATGAAGATAACCAGGTGGGGTTTGTAGTCCTTGTTAATGCTTTGAAACCCATCTGTCCATCCACTGCACTTCTATTAGTAGAGAAGAAGCAAAACTTTAATCAAATCTTACCAAGAAATTAAGTGAAAAATAATGACAACTATATAAATCACTCACTAAGTCATAGCTTACATTCAAAATCACTGCAAATCCCACGGTGGGGGTATTCAAAACAGCTAGCTTCTAACTGTAACCCTTCCTTCCCTTTATCTTTCCCTCCTTCCATCCTCCTCCCTTCTTGACTTCCTTCTTTCTGTTTTTAAAATTAATATTAATTAAAGTGTGTGTGTGTGTGTGTGTGTGTGTGTGTGTGTGTGTGTGTGTGTGTGTGTGTAAACATATGTGGAGATTGAAGGGCAACTTGTTGGAGTTGGTCCTCTCCTAGCATTATGTGGTTTGTGGTATCAGCTTTTATCAGCTGAGCCATCACTCTAACCCTTTGTCCTTGTATTCCAGTATTTCCTATATAGCGCAGGCTAACCTTGGGCTCAGGACAATCCTCCTGTGTTAGATTCCTAAGTGCTGGGATTCCAGGCCTGTGTCACCACACTGGGTGGCACATTTCTCTTCCTTAGGTTAGTCACAGGTTGTTTGGGATCTCCAATTCTTGAACTGATGTATTTTGTCTCTAATGTCTTGGAAGATATGGTTTCACAAGCATATGCAGATTTACCCTTATTACGTTATCCCTGTTTCTTACCTAATACCCAACCTCCAGCACTCTCTGCAGGTTTTCAAGTCATCTATATTTTGAAAAAACACTGTTATTAAAAAGTGAGAGGATGGAGCCAGACAATGGTGGTGCACGCCTTTAATCCCAGCACTTGGGAGGCAGAGGCAGGTGGATCTCTGTGAGTTCGAGACCAGCCTGGTCTACAAGAGCTAGTTCCAGGACAGCCTCCAAAGCCACAGAGAAACCCTGTCTTGCAAAACCACAAAAGAAAAAAAGTGGGAGGATGTAAGAATCTTATCCAGGACAAAACTCAAGTCTGAGTAAACCACACACCACCTCTTAGAGTCCAGCACTTTTCAAATTCCCAAGTAATATTTTCCAATGCATACTTGTAGAACATTCTAAAAGTACATATGAATGTGTTTTTCAAAAACATTCCTCTCTTTAGAATATGAAAATTTGTTCTTTACATAAGAAGCCAACATGCATTTCTGCTCCATACAATGCCCCTTATGATCCAATTAATGAGGGAAAAATAAAACCACTAAAATTTGGAAATCGAGGGCAACAAAAGTTTGACCAATATTCCTGCCTTTGAAGCTTACAAGTGTTTGTAACAAAGATCATGACATTCCTCTTGGCTGAATCCAGATGCAAAGACATTGGTTTAATTTTCTCTTTCTTGAAACACTTTGCTGAAAGTGTTTTAACTTGTCAAGAACATTTTCAAATATCTTATTACTTTCAATAAGAGATCACCCCCTAGTGGAAATGCAGTACATACTGGGGTGTTTCCGTGCCCTGAAGGGCAAAGTTTAATGGAGAACTATGTTTCTTAAGATAATGTTTATGTCCCAAAGCAAACAAAGAGAGCAGTTTATAAGGAAAGGATTTTTAAGTTACAGTGAGGCCCCATTAGCATAAAGGTAGATTAATAATTGTACCATTTCTTTGACTTAAGTTAATAACTAGTTCCTTAAGAACCTTATTTTTAAATTTTATTTTCAAGTCATAATATACCAATTGGATAGTATACAGAATATATATGTGGTAGATTCAATCTTCTTTCTGTCCAATAATGTTGGTATAACACATAAGAGTGGACCCACCCTTAGAATTATTTGGTTCTATAGGTAAAATAAATTGTATAAAATTATGAAATATTATTATTTGCCTCATGATAATTAAATGTTGCATGCTAGGCTAATCTTGATGCTTGAAATGTTATTACACTAATAAGCTCTAAGTATACTAATGTGCTGCATTATTATCTCTCCATGAATCCACTTCCAAGTTAATAATATGTGTATGAATTTCCTAACAAAAGCCTAAACAGTGATAGTTTTCTAAGTGTAGTAAAAGATTTATCACATTTACAAAGCAAAATATAAATTCAATCAAGCCTCACATTAATGTCATAACTCCACATCAGTATAATACACACATTTTATTATATATATATATATATATATATATATATATATATATATGTCTTATTATATATAGAGATATAGATATGTCTTTAACAATGTTTCATAGACTAAATTAATCATTGCATTTTTCTATCACCCTTTCAAGCTTCATTATAAATATTGCTATTGAAAATAGAACATCAAACTTAGATGAATGGGAAATCACCACTTCAAAAAGAAATGAAAGCTCTTTGTATCTTGTACAGACTCTGGAGTAATCCATAAAAGGTACAATATACCATACACACAGTAATGTAAATATGTAAGTTATGAATGCAAAATGTGATTTATAAGGGTTCACTGGAGTTATGATTAGAGAGTCTAGCATGTGCATGGTATTCACAGGGAACTTTAAACATATTAGTCACAGATTTAGATACCTATGTTCTCATGTAATTGGTTAACTGATGGTTTGGCATGAATTTTTAAAGTAAGTTGCCATCAACTAGAGGAATTCAATAACTACATTAGGCAAAAATATCAATTCTTGCCCCATCTGTCTTACTTTAATATTTGAGCACAACAAAAATTTTGAAGATGTAGCTGAAAGTTCACTATCAATTATGAATAATTACAAAATTGTCGGGTGTCATTTTGTTTACAGTCCAATGGTGAGTACTTTGGTAATAAGAATAATTTCCCAAAACTTCCTACTAGCATTGTAGAATACTGACTGAATATTGAGAGCACACAATAACTGGGCTACTCTTTATCTGGCAAAACGAAAGCAGCTGTGAGACAGAAGTAGTCAATCACTTTGTGCAACAGTAGCAGGAATTGTAGAAATGGGTTACTTTGTATTTGGTATGCAGAACACCAGCAACTAGAGCTAATTTTCAAACTAAACTTACTCAACTGACTACATATCAATAGGTGCCAGGCTACATTTATTTCAGAAGTTTTGACTTCTCAGTATGTTGAGCTCTGTTGTCTCTGTGGCAAAGTGAAATTCGACCATACATATGGAGGCTATGAAGGAGTGAAGTTAGAGGCTGCCTAAGCTGACAATACATTTAAAAAAAAAGCAATATGCGTGTGTATAAAGCTGAAGAAAAGCAATTCATTTTCAATTTTACTATTATATCAGCAACACTCCTTTAAGTAGCAGCACAGAAATTCTCCATGGAGTGTTTAATTGCTATAAAAGGACACCAAGCAAGTCACCTTCATTTTAAAATATACAATATTCATTTTGCTGAGCCAGAAGGAGCTGTGTGTTACTATGGTTAATACAACTTTTATGACATTGTGAAGAGGACAGAGGAGATTACCCTTTATATAATACTTGGGTGGTAAAGCTAATTCAGATCAGAAAATATTTGTTTATAGAGAAAGAGAGTAAAGAACCAAGGGTATTATCAGGATCCCACAGTTTATACAAGGGAGATACATCTTTATTTATTTTGGTTAATTAATAACTTTATTTATTTATTTTGCTTTCATTTATTCAAGACAGGGTTTCTCTTTGTAACAATGCTGGCTTTCATGAAACTCACTCTGTAGACAAGGGTGGCCCCAAATTTATAGAGATCCACCTACCTCTGCCTCCCCAATGCTGGGATTAAAGGCATATGCCGCCACCACCCACTGAGACTTATGTTTCTTAAGACAGCACAGTGTTAACTTAAGCCATGATCAAGATTATGTTATAGAACCATATTTATAACATTAGTTACTAATATTTTAATAATCAATGTCAGATACTTCAATAAACTGGGCATAAAACCAGAAATGGACCTTGAGAGAGACAAAGTGATTGTTATTCTTATTCAATATTAACCTTTCAAAGCACGGTCACAGTGTAAATAGACAAAATATAAAATATGTTACATATGCACAATGGAATTTTATGCAACAGAAGAAAAATGAAATCATAGTATTTTCAGTCAAATAGATTTAAGTGGATATTATTATGGTAAGTTAAATAAACAAAGCACAAAAGGCAAATGCTACATGTTTTCTCTACTATGTGAAAGGAGCCCTAAAATTGTGTGTGTGTGTGTGTGTGTGTGTGTGTGTGTGTGTGTGTGTGTGTGTGTGTGTGTGCGCGCGCGCGCACGTGTGCCCTGTGTCAGTCTCTGTGTTTATGCCTTTATACATGTATGCTTGTTAGTCACAAAGCTATTAAGACGATAACGAGAGAAAAGGAAGCAATGTTAAAGTAGTAGGAAATGGAGAGATGCCGAAACACAGGATGCAAATGTGGGAAGAGAGGAAACCATCTGGAGGGGAAGAGGGGACGGGGGAGGGATAGTGAGGGAGGTGAATGGATGAGAAGTAACTATAATGACATATGGCATATACTCTGTTAACCTAGGTGAAGATACCATGACGAAACCTATTACTCCACGTGCTGCCTTCAGCTGTTTTAAAGAGTCTTTGAGATTATAATGGGTATATTCAAGAAAAAGCAGAACTAAAATGATGACCCCATGTCAATAGGTACAGAGACCAGGAGCTTTTTGTAATCAGTTTGGTTTCCAGGTGTCCCTGCCCATTCACTAACATAGAATGTACATGATGCAGTTAGAGGCAGATATTATAGCTTTTAGAGAGATGACTACAGAGATTATAAATCCATGTTTAGGCACGGGTAAACTATAACAATGAATCGCATCAATGGGAATAGTTAAGTAGGTGGTGTGAAGTCACACAAGGGCAGGGAAAATTGTTCTCAATTTTTCCCCTTTCTCACTTCTATGCCACTTTGTTTTCTGTCATTGTTTGATTACAGAAATATCTCAAAAAGGATCATCATCTCTGGCAATTAGGGAAGTGTAAACCAAAATGAGTTTGAGATTTTATCTTACTTTAGTCAGAATGGTAAGATCAACAAAACAACTGGCAGCAAATGTAGAGGGAATGTGAAGAAAAGGAAACCCTCATTCTCTGTTGGTGTGATTGCAAACTGGTACAGCCACTCTGTGGAGAATTCTCAAAAAGCTAAAAATAAATCTTCCTCATGGCCCAGCTATACTACTCTTTGGCATATGCCCAAAGGACTCTACATCTACTGCACAGACACTTGCTCAGTCGAGTTTATTGCTGTTCTGTTCACCATTGCCAGGAAATGGAGGAAACCTAAAAGTCCTTCAACTGATGAATGGATAATGATAATATGGCACATATATGCTTTGGAATACTATTAAGCTATAAGGAAAAATGAAATCATTAACTTTGCAGGTCATCGGATGGAACTAGAAAATACCAAATTGAGCAAGGTAACCCGATCCAGAAAGACAAATGCCACATGATCTCATTCTCATTGGAGTCTCCTACTGCCAAGTCTTCAGATGTGAGCACATATCCTCCAGTAAGCTCAGAAACAAGGAAAGTAGAAGAAACCACTGGCAGAGTGTGGGAGTGAGGGAGCAGTAGAGAAGGGAATAGCATAGTATAAGTGATCTGCATGGGGAAAAATGGTTGTGCTCTAATTAGGAAAGTGAGAGATAGATACAGATTAATAGGACTGCAAAATAGTAAAAGTATATGAAATGTAATAAGGAATAATATTATTATGATCTACATAAAAACCCTATAATACACACACACATAACACACACACACACACACACACACACACACACACACACACACACACCAGAGGAGGTAGTAAAATATTCATATCTGTGCTGATAATACTCCCTCCAAAAGCCAAAGATCATATAAAATAAACTTTAACAAAAGGCATGAAAAGCCCTTTTTTGAGTTGTTGGTCAGGACTGTCTAAGAGACTCCCAAAACATTACAGGTTATTGGCTATAGCCCTTGGTTGCCCCCAGAAGGTGAAAGGTAAATCCTTATTCCTGAAGATACCATACATTTTTAGATACAGAGCCCAGAGGTCTTTGAATTGGAACTGATCTAAAAGCTTCCTCCCCACAGACTAGATTTCATGACATCAGAAGGAACCATGCCATTTCCCAAAGGTACTGTGAACCAACCAACAGTCCTATGAACCTCACCAACAACCAGCACGGCATGCATACCTTGGTGGTCACCAACAACTGTCTAATTGTACTAAAGAGCCACTCAACAAAAGGGAAACCATGTCTAGTACTGGAAACCTAGCCATCTACCCAGGGCTAGGTAAGTCTTGGATTTCAGAAAAGAACCTACAACCACCACATAATTACTAACTCCACAAAATCCCTACTTGTATTCTAAAAATTTGTTTTCAGATCCACCAACAGTTGTGGTCTTCATACCCCCTTCCACCCTGAAGGAAACTTCTCTTGGCAATAGACAGAGATCATTTTTCAGTATCACAACCAATCGAAATACAGATTTTGCAGCCCAGTACCAAAGGACATACCTACAAAACATGAAGGCTAAGGAAACACTAGGAAGAGAGGTCACAAAGGCTGTAAAGGCCAGGGGAATCATGGTGTTTTCTGTGAGATTGTGTCTCCTAGTAATGTCAGGAGATACACCCATAAAATTTCACTACTTAAAGTCTCACCAACATGACTGCTTCATGACAACTTGGCAACAAAGCCATGGTGAAGCAGAGTGGATTATTCTCCTTTACTGGAGAAGATGCAATCCCAAAGTCACAAAATGATTCACTGATAAAATTGATCATTTGCATCATTAGGACTCCAGCAATTCAGGAATGCCCAAAACTGACAGATGGTATCTTACGAAATTTAAAACTGCTGCACAATCAAGTGAAGAGACAGACTACCTACAGAACAGTAGACAATCTCTGCTAGTTATATGTCTGATAGAGGATTGATATCTAGACCATTCACAGGATTCACTTAACTATATAAGAAGAAATCAATACAGTGTCTAGATAGGCTAATGAAACAGACCATTCACAAAAGATGAAGAACAAATAGTCATTAAACATGAAAAAACTAAGCACTAGACAAATGAAAACTAAAACTACACTGAGATATCTCACTCATTGAGAATCTCAGTCAACAAGAAAACAATGAACAAATGTGGACTAAAGAGAACTCTTATACATCGCTGGCAGGTACTTAATCTAGTCTAGCCACTATGAAAATCAGTTTTGCGATTCCTCAAGAAATGAAAATAGAGCTAAAGCATGAGGGAGCCACATTTCTGAGTATATACCCAAAGGACTTCCCATTAGCATAGCACAGAGATATTTGCTCATGAATGCTTATTGAAGCACAACTCAGAATAGCTAAACTATGGACTCAACATGGCTATCAAACAACAGAAGGATGCATATGGAAAAATGTGCAAACACACACACACACACACACACACACACACACACACACACACACACACTGGAATTGTTTTCAGACATGAAAAGAGACATCATTTCTGTATAAAGATATAAATTTGTGTATGTATATATGTGTTGAAAGCAGAAAAGAACCTGGCTGGGGGAACAAAGGATGTGGGAAGGAGGACTGAGGAAGGGTAGAGTAGAGTGAGAGAATATACACATTTTATGGTATATACTTATAAGATGATATATGACCAAGTGCAATCTCTAATGATATACATGAATGAAAATAATATTCATGAACTACTTTTATGTGAACTGACTGATGTCCACCTAGTTAAGATATTACTGAACTAGGTGCAATATAAAATTATCTCACAATACTCAATTGACTGCATGTATCCCATGGAGCCATAGCAGCAGCATCAAGAGATCCTTGCTAACAGAAGACTCTCAGAGCTAACACCATTTAGCCCTTTTTGCATTAAGATGGGAAAGAAGAGTCCATATAACTTACATATAAGTTCCAGATAGTCACAGTGAAAATACTGACATGAAGTTTGTTTAAATATTTATCTGGAAAAAAGTTCTGGCATGATCATTATCAAGGTGAAGTCACCCTACAGTTAAGTATATATATGGGCAATTACCTAATACTTTATCAACAGAGTGCCTGAACTGATACTGTCCTAGGGCCAAGACTAGTTTTCTGTTTGACCTTTATATGGCTATGATTCAATGATCATGACAATGGTGCTAACAAAACTTAAAACAAGTGATTGAAGTCACTTTAGTGGACTCTAGCAGAATCATAATCAGATTCAAATTGCTTCAGATGTAAATATAACTCAAAATACCCAGTTAGTAGCTGATATATAGAAATTTCCATGATATGACAGCATAGCTACAAACTATTTTCAGAATAGAAATGCATGAAATTAGAAGTTATGCTAAACTCCATGGCACTTTATTCCAGGAATGTTACTTTATGCAGGCCTTTCTGAGACAAATAAGAGGGCTGTCTGTCATCTCTGCATATAGTTGCCCTCGAGTGACTTGGAGAATTGATAGCAAGTACAAATGCTGGTGTAAGACATTAGGCTCATAGCTAGAGCTCCTCACACAGTAAGTAGTCACTTCTATCTCAAATTTGCACCCTCCTCGTGAGAGTGAAATATTAGTCTAAATAATTGCTATTTGAAACAAAGTAATGCCCCAGGTCTCTAATATTTACGTGTTTACATTATTTTTGAAGAGAAGAGGAGAGCAGGGAACAGGGATAGGGAAGGGGTGTACACTCAGGGCTACCTCAGAAGTGACTCACACCTTGTCATTTCTTACTCCGACACTCATACTTTCCACTTCTAATTTATTGCCACACTGCTGTCACATTAGTCATCCCAAACTACTCGGGCCACTCTATCTAAGCACCATAAATATTTTCCTTGACCTGATGAATCTCACTCAAGCCCTCTGTCTATCAGTTGAGGCTCTGTTGGCCTGACCTTATTCTACCTGTCTTACATTAGTGTACTCAATGACATTTTTCAAAGTGTCTTTCCCTTATCATTTTGCTCTTCCACATTCTGCTGAATAGTTCTATGTCAACTTGACATAAGCTATAGTCATCTGAGAGGATGGAACCTCAATTAAGAAAATGTCTTCATGGAGGAACCCAGAGAGATAGCTGACCTGTGCTCCTGGGAGCACACAGACTCTATACCAACAGTTAGGGAGTTTGCATGGGACTGACCTGGCTCTCTGCGTGTGTGTGACAGTTAGGTGGCTTGGTCTGTTTTAGGAGCAGCAAGATCAGGACCTGGCTTTTGGGAACCTGTTCCCCGTGCTGTATTAACTTACCCAGCTTTTATGCAGGGGAGGAACTCGGTCCTACCTCAACTTGATGTGCCATGCTTTGTTCATGTCCATGGGAGGCCTGGGCCTTTCTGAATGGAGATGAAAGGGGAGTGAATGGGGAGGAGGGTAGATGGGATTTGCATGGGGAGTCTAGAAACAGAAGGAAAGAAGGGAGGGGAAATTGTGATGGGTGTGTAAAATAAATGAAAAAAATGTTACTTAAATTAAAAAAATAAATTGGAAAATGAAAATGTCTTCACAAGATCAGGTTGTAGGCAAGTCTGTAGGGCATTTTCCTAATTAGTAGTTGATGAGGGAGAGCCTAGCCTGTTTTGAGTGGTGCCACCCCTAGGCTGGTGGTCCTGGGTTCTATAAGAAAGCAGGCTGATCCAGCCATAAGGAACAAGGCACTAAGCAGCATCCCTCCAAGGCCTCTGAACCAGCTCCTGCCTAAACGTTCCTGCCCCAGTGGAATTTCTTTTCTGCCTTCCTCTGATGATGAACCACGTGGAAGGGCAAGCCAATAAATATTTTCTTCCCCAAGTTGTTTTTGGTCATGGTATTTCATTGCAAAAATAGAAATCCTAACTAAGTCACACATAAAGCCTTCCCTTCCCTTTATTTCTTTCACATCCTACCCTATGAGAAGAGGAGGCCTTGGCTTATGGCACTAAAGCTCTCCTTAAATGGGTCATATCTCCACCAGCCTCAACCTTTCTGAGTTACATTACACTGTGCTGCTCAAGCACATTATTGTGATTGAATGCGATATCTAAAAACACATCTATTAAATTGGTCAGGAGTGTTAATTCATTTGTGGAGTTTTGCATGCATGTGTGAGAGCTCTTTGCAAAACAGAATTCCCTTAAGAAAATAGCTCATCTTCAAAGTATTGAAATATGTGTTTAATCAACAGCTTCGGTTTTAATCCTCTGGCAAACATTGTAAGAACATTTTTTTAATCAATGTGAAAAATCAGACTATACACACTTCTGTTGAGTTCCATGGGCTACTGATGAGTTAGCAAAAGGTAAGCAGTTTGAAGCAAAATTCAACTTAAAAGAAAACCCCCAAAACTAAAATGATGAAAATGGATTTTGAAAGTTAAAGAGCAAGCAACAATGCATTTATGTATATGTAAAAAAATTACTCTTTAAGTTCAAAGTCCTTTGATGCATATTTATTCTTAGTCTATAAGAAGCACCCATTTTTAAATTATAAGCCATGTTAAAGATGTAAAACAGCATGAGGCAACACATTATTAATGAATCATTACACAGCAAACAATCTATCACCATGATAGTATTCCTGAAGGCACATAGAAAGCAAAGGCTAGCCAAGCTAGGGTAGTGTTCCATATGCAGAGAAAATGCAAACAGAAAAGGCATGGCTTAACTATGTACAAAATGGCTATGCCTCAGGTGAAATTGTGCATAATGTTTTCAGTGGTAAAATGTGTTTTTTTTTTTTTACTTTTAAATTAATTCACTCAGAAAGAAACATTCCATTTTGATGACAATGATTTCATACGTTGTCCACGTGCTTGTATCTCTTTTCTTTTTTTATGCCTACATTCTTCTCTAAAATATCTGATACAGAAAATGTTACCTAAATTTTATATCTATAGTATCCTCATCAAAATGTTGGAACTCAAATGGCCAAAAAGTAAAAAGAAGATAGTTACAATAAAATGAGATGGATGCCCCCAACAGTAACATTTAGGCAAAACTTGTAAGTCATGCATAGCAGGTACACATTTATCTTACTTTCTGTTCTCAATGGGGTACAGTGCCTCAAGAGAAAAGCTTATTTAGAGGAACTCTAATACAAACTTCAAGACATGTTAATTCTGGATTTGCGCAGGTCCTTTCAGTTCTGAATGTATGCAACCCATCTTAGGAATAAGTAGATTTTTCACACAGCTAGGAAACAGAGGGTTAACAAAACTAGAGAATATGGTGTTGCTAGAAATTTTCAACATTCGAGAAATGGCTCCGGAAGTGCATGGCTCATTCCCAGTTGGAACATTTTAATTAGTCTTTGCCATATGTTCCATCTGCCTGAATCTATAGTTGTATCCCACACAGCAACACCTCTAGGCACAAGGCTGTAATGTAGTCCAATTTTTTTAAGCAGGGTGTGTGACTCCATTGATGTTGTTTTCAGGCAAATAATTGGTTCTTCCTTCACCCTTTGAGTTACCAAGTAAACGTTTTTATTCTCAAGTAGAATACCCTGCTAGATTCCTAACCTTTTCTCAAAGAACAAGCTCCTAAGAAAATATATGGGGAAAAGGTGAAAAGTCAGGGCAGCAGAATACTGATTTAAAATATCAGGTGCTAGGATTCTCCTTGCACACATTCTTATGTTTACCACAACTGAGCCAATATTTAAGAGCTTGAATGTCAGCTTAAATCACATTCCAACTTTGGGTTTTATCGTGAGGACTATGAGTGACCATCATATTTTTACATTCTATTAGTCACATGATCTCATAGCTATCCAATAAATTATTGGGCATATGCTTGAACATACTTGATCCAAAGTCATTAAACCCATCTGAATGAAAGTTCTCTTCATTGTGCTCCTTCTCTGGACCACATCACATGAAGGCTGGCTACTAAGTCAGATGAACTTACTACTCAGTAGTTGGGAGTTGCTTTTTGGGGGGGGGGGCAGGAGGAGAGTGGTAGCAAAAGTGAAGGAATGTCTTTGTAAGGCTTTCAAATTAACATGTTCAATAAATCTTGAGGATTGAAATTATCTTTAAATACAATAGTGGTCAATATTAAGAGTGAAAATAAAGACAAGTAGTTAGGCAACATATCAAAACAGATCATAATTCATCACGTAGCTACATGGCTTGTAGTAATGCACCTTGACAGCCATAGCACTATGTAGCTGTAGGGATACTGACTTTCTACCTTAGATTTTCTATTGATCAATGCTCAATTCAATTTATCACTAATAAGTCAACACATACAGTTAAGAGTATGTAAGTATATATCTGGCAGTAGCTATAGAGTCCAATTCTTAAACATGGATAACTAATATTCTTCCAAAAAAAGCCCATCACACTATTTAAATACAACAATGCAATGTTTGCCATAATTAGTTGTTACTTAAATATACAAATGCATTAGAAGTCTGGATACTCAAGTGGAAGGGGTCTACACACAAAGACTTTTCTTCTCGGCCCTGTAGTCTCATGATTTGTTCCCATTTTCTTCCTATGTTCACAAAGACTTGCATCATCAATCTTTGGTGTTTTTCAAATACAGTGTTTAATTTTAAAAATCTTTGTGGGAAACTTTCTTTCTTGTACTAATCACAATTCAAACATGCCAGAGCTCTTTATGGGTGAGGCACATTCACTACAAGAGGCTGCCTCTATTAATGACAGACTTATTTTGAACCAGCTCACTGGAGATTCTGCAGCAACCAACAACTAACCACCTCTGAGGCTTGGCAATGTATACTTTGAGGGACTGTATTATACTTCATGATTTTCACTCAAGGATCTTTGTCATCAAGTGTCTTTAGAAATACATCATCTCTTGCTTTTGCCTAAAATCTGGGCTCAAAAGTTTAATCATTGGAGTTGATGCCTCTTCACACAGGTATAAAACAAAGGAATGAAAATAGTAGAATTCTTAATATCACCTTTGTAAGTAAAGACTTTTATACAAACATAACAAATTGCATACAAAAGACAACCATTTTCACACATTTGCAAATGAACAAATGTATTAACGCACTCACAAAGACAAGGGGTATTTCGATCAATTTCATTTCTTTTTGTTTTCTTTTTATTTAATATTTTTAATTTTACATACTAACCCTAGTTCCCCATCCCTTCCCTTCTCCTCCACCTCCTGCTATTCCATGCCCCCGCCACTCCTCAGAGGGGGTAAGGCCTCCTTTTTCACTTTCATTTTAAACCAAAGAAGTTTGAGAATTCTGTAAGACTTCACATGACCACTACACCTATGTCAAAATGTGTATCACCTTTAGTTAAAAAAAAAATATCACTAACAATGAACACATCTCCTTGCCTCTGCATTGCCACCAGCACATCAAGGTGATGTGGAGAAGTAGAAAGCACTCCCTCCCACACGCTGTCTCTAAGATCTCTTTGGAAAGGAACATTGTAAATGCCAGAAAGTAAAACAAATCTAACATAATTAGTCCATTTTTACCAACTGTCGAGCAAACATTATTTGTTAATCTTCAAACTGGTTTGTAGGAGGCAGAATTATGGTTTATTTTAGGGGGACACAGCTGCACAATGAAAATAAATGTGTTAATTTGCCAATATGTTCTATCAATTAGATGTTGCTTTGCCACACTAGGTCTGCATGTCTACAGAATGATTTCAAACCTGTCCAGGTGCATATTTGGGCCTCTGTTGCTAGATATGCCCAGACAACATCATGAAGGCATTTCTTACAGTCCAATCATAGCTAAGAATGAACATCAAATGTTCATTATTCACCCTTACTCAGATTCAAAATATGGGTAATGAATGCTAATTTGAATTTTGATTTTACACTTCTAGAATATTGTAATGATTAATGAATTCTTTTGCTGAAAAACCTCGTATGAATTTGATGTTCTTATTTCCTGATATGGTAGAGTTAGGAATGTGAAGCTCCAGCCAGCAGTTGCCTTTTCCAGGCCTTCTGATTCCTAACAGGCCCACCAGGTGACAGCATGTACCAGATGTTCTTCTGACTTAATCATCTCATTTAGTTCTGCCTTAAACACTCTGGGGTAAACATCATTATTTATCCCTCTCCTTTTCTGAAAACTTCATTTCAAAGAAGTCTCCTAATTTGTCCGAGGTCACAAAGAGCATTGCACACTCAGTGAGACTCTAATCCTTGGTAGCTTTGTGCCTGGTCTGTGGCTTTACCATAAAAGCATTAGTTTGACAATTCACATGGGTGTTGAAGCAGACAGAAGACTCTGTGGTGGTCACAGGAGGAGACAAGCAGACACCCCATGTGTCTCTGTCAACTGTGTTCTAAAGCAGTGAATATGCAAGACACACTCACTCTGTGTCATTGTTGTGCTCATGCATTCCATCCCTCATTTTAAAATTCTACGAGATTACATGGACTCCAGGATAAAGCCATTTCGAAAGGACCCCCTAGTTTTATTCATTGAAGAATGGCACTTAGAAATAAACACAAAGAACATTTTAGTCATGTTACAGTAACATTGTATCTGAAAGTCATTATAATGAAAACAGGCAGCAAGGTTTTAAGTGCACACTGTGTTTCAATTTATTATTCATCAGACTTGCCTTTAAAAAACTCTTTTAGTTACCAGACAGTGGTGGCACATGCTTTAACCCAAGTACTCGGGAGGCAGAGAACCAGGTGGATCTCTGTGACTTCCAGACCAGCCTGGTCTACTAGAGGTAGTTTCAGGACAGCCTCCAAAGGCACAGAGAAACCCTGTCTCAACACCCTCCCCCACAAAAAAAAAAAAAAAAAAAAAAAACTTTTTTAGCTAAATTTTCTTTCAATTAGACAAGGTACATTTTTCTTTGTAGTGTTTCTTAGAAAGTTTGCATTGAGATTTTCTTAAGTGGTCTATAGTTCAGTGTCATGTATTTAAGGATAACTAAAGGAATTCCCTGCTTCCTCTCCTAGTCTCCTGAGTGGTGCAAGAGATCAGTTATCACTTGGACAAATGTATTGGAAAACTGCCAAAGACCAATAGAAGGGTTGGCACTATGCACCCCTACCAGGACCTTTTTGGGTGTGCAGAACAAAGGGCACATAAATAGGGCTACTGAATTTTTGTACTCAATATGTCAGTTCTTATCATTAGGGAAATATTAATAGTGATAATCCTATGTGGAATGAATGGCTATGGTTAACAGAACATTAAAAGAAAAAAATAAAAGAGATGTGTAGAAAATTAGGTAGTAAAAAGTTAAAATAATTTGCAAATGTACAATGATATATGGAACTTTTCTGTGTCAAAAGTGTAATTCCCAAGAATACACTCCTGGAGTTATTGCCAGGGCTGCAAAAACACATGAAGTGCATATGAACTTCCTCTTTGAGAAGATGTTCTTTCTGTGAGAAGTAACCAACCAGAGAAGGTATTACCCAAGGATAGGCTTTACTCTCCTGTTGGGCCAACTACTGGGTAACTCTGGGCAATCTACTACATCATAAAGAGTTCCTTTATATGTGAGGTTGGCCACGTAATGTACAACAATCAAAATTACTGGAAGTAGGAAATTTTAAGAGTAGGAAGCCAGAGCCGGGTGTTGGTGGCGCACGCCTTTAATCCCAGCACTTGGGAGGCAGAGGCAGGTGGATGTCTGTGAGTTCAAGGGCAGCCTGGTCTACAGAGCGAATGCCAGGATAGGCTCCAAAGCTACACAGAGAAACCCTGTCTAGAAAAACAAAAAAACAAAACAAAAGAAAAAGAGTAGGAAGCCAGGAAGAACCTAAGATAAATAAGTATTCAACAATCACCATAACAATTGTTATAATATTTACACATTTTTCTTAGGTTGTAAGAAAAATATGGCTAAATGGAAATCATAGTTTTAATATTTGTAATCATGAATAAAAATAGCCATCACATCAAAGAGCAATCTGATTAGAACTTTCAGATAGACTAAACTTTTTTTTATTTCACATACCACTGATATGTCTACATTTTTCTTTGTGTCTGACTCTTACAGGCTGTGGAAGATTTCACAAAGCTTATTTGTGTTTCCATCAATATTGGGATTTTTTTCTCTTTCTTTCTTTCTTTTTTAAGGATTTCAACTATCAGTAATTAAACAAAAATCCTAGTCTGTAAAACTTTGAGATAACTCTCATACTAAATGGGACAAAATCAATAGTTTTTTTTTTCTTTTTCCTTTTTAAGGATTTCAATTATCAGCAATAAAAAATCCTAGTCTGTAAAACTTGTAGCTAACTCTGATACTAAGTGAAACAAATTCATTTAAACCATGAATCTGTGTGTGTGTGTGTGTGTGTGTGTGTGTGTGTGTGTGTGTGTGTGTGTGTGTAATTTTAATGAAACATAAAGTTGTATGACCCTGTGGGTATTCTATGAGTATTGTTCAACCATTCCCAGTGTTATTTAAATACCCCAGTACCAGGCACAGAAAAATCTCTCTTTAAGTTGTTGAGGAGTCCAAAAGAACCTCAAAACAATATAGGCTGTTGTTGTTACCTTTGGTTGCCTTCAAGAAACTGAAAGTAAGATCTTGTTGCTGAAGACATCACCTACTTTGGACATGGGATATAAAGAAGCAGAGCTGGAACCAACTTGGAAGCCTCCTCCCTGAAAGCTAGCTCTCAAAATGCCAGAAGGAGCTATGCAAGCGACCAAAGGGAAAAGCAACCAATATCCCTATCTAACTGTAATGCCTATGAGCAACAACAACTAGAGTGGTGTTTATATCCTGGGGTAACCATCAATAGTCTAATTGCACTGAAGGCCTCCTTGATGGAAGAGTATCCTGCTTTTTCTGTAAACCTACCCAACTATCCATGACTGCAGATGTCATGCACACAAGAGAAGAACCTACTACTACCACTTTACCAAACCAATATAATCTTCAATTGCATTCTAAATGCACATCCTTGTACTCATACATAGCTCTACCTTAACCAAAGAAGCTTACTTTTGCTACAGATGGAGACCATTAAAGAAAGCCACAACAGGTCAAAACACAGAGAATGAATGTGGGATGCCCAGCCCCAGCTAACACATCTATAATACAACACCTATACCTAAGGCTCAGGGAACATTGCAGAAGAGGGGTCTGGAAATGTTGTAAGAGCTAGAGGACCAGGATGGGACATTTCCTGCAAGATAGTGTCTTCTACAAATGATAGGGAAAGTTCACTCATATAACACGAAATCTGATCAATATGGTTGCCTAAACATGACCTTAAAAATGACACCAATTGACATGATAGTGTGGACTGGTCCAGGGGAATCTCACAAGGCTTCACCCCTAGAAGAAATGCCACAGATAATTAATGGTTACTGAGAGCTACAACTGGACTTCTTCAGGGATGAGACCCTGATGGATGAGCCAATCCCAAGAGGGCATGACAAACACATATGAGAAGTGCAAAAGGATCTCAGTATCTGCATATATGCATTTAATAATTATAATTAAAGAATAAAAGACCAAGGATTTGAGAAGGTAGTCAGTCATAGGAGGAACTGTAGGAAAGATGAGAATGTTGTAAATACAGGACTCATATATGAAATTCTCAAAAAGTAAAGTAACAAATATATTTTTAAAATCTCAAAAGAAAGAAAATCTTCAAAGCCAACCAATTAATATATATTAAGTAAGACTCTATTAAAGGGGCAGATGGTCAGAAATGTCTGAGGTTCTTTTCTATTTTAAACTTTGAGAATTTCATACACGAGTTCTGTATATCATTTTCACCTTTCTCCTACTCTTCCTGTGCCTCCTACACCTTCTCAAACTATTGATATCTTATTAAATATCATTACATGTGTACAACCTGGTGGGTATAGTTGGTGTTTTTTGATATGTCTCTGATCAGGGTTGATATCTTGGGACTGGATACCCTCTCAAGAGGCTGGTCACCGAAGAAGACTGATTCTTCCTCCCTCGGCAACCATTAATTGCCTGTAGCTCTTCATCGAGGGATGGGGCCTTATGAGATTCCACAATCCATGTTGGAATGGTGTCATTTTGCAGATCTTTATGCAACCATACTTGTAAGATTTCATGGGTGCAGATACTTGTCACATATAGAAGTCAGTGTCTGGAGGCAGACCTCCTAGTCTTCTGGCTCTTACAGTCTTCCACTCTCTCTTCTATGATGTTCTCTGAGATGTATTGGAAGTACCAGCTGGCATTGGGTGCTCCATGGCCAGTCGTTCTCCGCATTTGGGCTAGTTGTATATTTCTATAATAGTTTCCATCTGCTACACATAAAAGCTCTTTTTGTATATGAGAGAGATATATTAACTGCACATACATGGGTAGGTTTTTTAAATGTAGTTAAAAATTATACAGGTTTACAAAGTATCAATAGTAAATTCTCCTCTAGGGTCTAAGACCTTACCAGCCATGAATAGTGGCTAGGCTTATGGTATGAGGTATGAATCCCTTCCTATTGAGTTAGCATTAAGTTAAGTCAGAGAGCTGTTGGTTACCCTCAAGATAATAGTGTTACTATAACACCATTAGTGATACATTGTTGGAATGGTCATTGTTGTAGCTCATAGGCTTTACACTTGGATAGTACTATTGATTGTTTTTTCTACCCTTGGCAGCTTTGCAGTCTATTCTGATACTATGAAAACTAGTCCTCTGGGATGACGTTTCCAGGTCAATTCCAGATCTAACCCTCCTAGTCCTGTGTCTAAAGAGTGTGGTGTTTTTAGCAGTAGTGACATACTTTCAGGTTCTTGGAGGAAAAGGGAGATAACAACAATAGTTCAAATTGTTTGAGCATGTCTTAGACTTCCTAACCAGCAACTACAAAGGAAAATGTCTACATTTCAGTCCTTCAAGGAATCAGAATGCTGAATTTTAGGAATAATCCAGTAGTGGTTTTTTGAGTCTATGTTTCTAGGAATTTCATATTAGGTGGAAAGTTAAACATCACTGTAGTTGAGACTTCAGGTCAAGTGTATGTTGAAGCAAAAGTGAGGCTTGGTGAATTTCTTCAGCTGTGGCTCACTAATAGGACAGACCTGCCAATACTTTATTATTTTGGCATTTAATATCTTGGATTGTCTCCCAAAATATTGCTTTTGTGGTGTGACAAAATGAGGCAGGGTGGAAGATAAGCACTCTCAGACCCTCAAAACATTGAAGCGACACTTGATTCTTGCTAGAGAGTGCTATTAGTGTTTTTTGGATACAGAGTGGCCAGAAGGAAGTCAAAAAACACTGTGGATTGTCATGTGGCTCAGTGACAGATGTCTATCAATGCAGATGGAGCTGAGTATGAAACTGATGGACCAGAACAAGTCACTGACTGGGACTATTCAGGAGAATAATAGCTTTCAATTCCTGTCTAGAGAGTGCCAATTGCCTTTTCTATAGTTAGAGATGAGAAGGAGTTAGGAAAATAGAAACTTTCACCATAATGTGATCTCATTTTAAACTCAAGGCTAGTTAACCTTGTGATGCATGAAGTCTAGCTGTCTAGGTTAACTTAACAAATAGGCTGACAAAAATGGAATTTTTATAAAAATTCCCATAATACACTTTTTAGCACAAAAATTCTTTTGGAATTTTTTAAAATTTCTACTTTCCCATATCTAAATACTTGTTATTAGAGAGGACGGACATTTTTCATGGTTCCTGTATCAGACACTATTTTAGCATACAGTCATTTTAGGAACTTTTGAGTTTTAATCACCTGCCTTAATTCTACAGATAAAGAACACAGAAATTTAAGAAGCATGTTTTGTTTGTTTATTTGCAGTGTTTTTCTTCCCCAGAAATCTATGCCCATGTTCTTACTATAAACAATTGTATTTAGGCCTAAAGATATTTTATCTGGCTTGATCCTGCCACCCAACATTTAAGCTGTGCACCGCTACTTTGCAGATAAGGCAATGGATACTTAAAATTCTGTCCATTTTCTCCATTACTTTATTTTTAGAGTAAGTCTCTTTATTAAGTAGAGATTCAAATTCATTTGTTTATACTTAGTATCTCAAAGGAACAACTGAAAACAAGATGCTGTTTTGGGACAAAAATATAGATACTCTTCATTATTGCAAACAGAGGACATTGGACTAATTATATACCTAAAAGCACTGAATCATGATCTGATAGGAGAAAAGCAAAACCCTATATAATTAAACATAAGAAAAGCAAGATTTCTTTTAAGTTCAGAAACCGCCAATCTGAAGCATGTGGCACTACTCCAGACACAGTTCTGGTAAACAGGAATTACAAATGCTTCATAAGCAGAACATCTCTAATTATAAAGAAAAAAAGTTAGGCCGATCTGAAAGGATAGAAAGTACCCATGTGTCAAACAGATAGTATCTAGCAGGCTATATACCAACAGAATGTTATAAATAGCATATGTGCTCACTTGTTCCATAAGCAAATAAATGCCAGTCCACCTCAAAGATTGTAAGTGCTTCTGAGAAGAGGAAGTACTTTCTTAAGTAATCTCTTCCTTCTCCCCATTGGTGCAATCACACTAATGAGTAAAACCCTTAAACAGAAACAACTAAGAACTGTGTGTTTTTGAGTAAATGAACGGTGTGTGTTAAATTCTATGGATGTTGATTATACCAACTCAGAACAAAAGGGGAGAGTAATTCAGTGATGTATATGCCACCCAGTGTTTAAGGAAATGTACAGACTGGTATCATCTCATGACTATAAATGTTTTAAATCCTCCAGAGCTGTGCAAAATTCTGCAGGGCAAGGGAACAAAAAAGGTGGAGAGGAAAGAGACTGCATGGGAACCCTTGAATAATGGTCAGTTTTGTTTTCCTAAATATGACTACATCCACGTGAATGATAGAGACAGAAAGAGACTGCTGGGGAACCAATCCTACCAGAGAGAGCATTGTACTGTGTTCACTGGATGCACTTTCATATGTCAGAGAGTTGGAAGACCTCAGCATCACAGCAAGGGTTCTTCACAGATCAACAGAATCTCATAGGAGAAAGTAAATCCACTAGGATGTCCAGATCTTAGAAGACACCAAAACCACCATGGGGCAATTCTTTCCTGTGACTTCTTTCTGCTTTTCTAACCCTCCAAAGCAGAAGCAATGTGGAGAGTGAAGAACAGAGGAAAGAATGGAAATCCAGGGCTGTCTGAGTAGAAGACAGAACTTTCCATTTAGCAAGACACTGAAGTTTCGATAGTAACACTTGGAGTGAAGATGAAAGCCCTGAGAACTTAATGGATTTTTAGCCAGAAGCACAAAAGCTAGATAATGGAATGAAAGCATAAAAATGTGTACATGTAAGAGAAAGATCCCTGCTGTGTTCAGGTAGTTCAATAAATCACTTACAACTGCATTTTCACATTGAAGTGTAAATACTAGGTGAATTAGTCCCCAGTTGTTACCTAGACATACACCAGCACAATAAGCCCTTGCTATCAGGACTTCATCAGTGCCAATTTACAGAGCTATGCATTTCATTTCCTTGTCTGTCTACATGTATCCACACACAGAGAAAGGTATACAATTCACACACATGTAAACATGGGGAATCTTATTTTCTAATACATAATAAATAAAAAGAAATCAAAGTCAAGCGATGCCTGTTAACCTAACAGCAAATCTGTTGATAGTATTAAATGAATGCTCGTGATTCCACTATCACAAATAGATCAAATGCTGAAAATTTAAAACAAAATTAAACAAATTGATATATTTTTGTCATTCAAAAATTAAGGCTATTCATTTGCAAATGAGCAATATCAACTTAAAGGTGTCATTTTTCTCTGCTAACCACTTGATGTTTACTCTATTAAAAGTGAAATTTTGTAGTTGAACAAATAACTCCATGGCAACCAAGAGAAAATACTCCAAATTTAAAAACTCTTCATAATCATTGACTGTTTTTATTCTGACATCAATTTGATGAATTTTCATTTGTTATATTTTCAACGCTATATTTTAGGTTACAAATGCGTATATTTTGGTAAAAACAGTATATTTCATATTTTCTACTTAAACATTGAAACAGTCAATATTTTCTTAACAAACAAAAGGTATTAATTATATACTTGTGGAACATAGGTAATTTTTTGAAACGTGTATATTGTGAGTTGATGAAATCAGGTAAATTAACATATTTGCCACCTCAAACATTTTTCATGTTTTTATGGTAATAAAACATCTAAACTAGTTTGAAATAATCCTAATCATAGACAATACTTAAAAGTTTGGAATAAGAATTTTCTCATCTATTAAAGACAGTTTTCTGTAGTATCAGATACTAAAATCATAGTTACAAACCCTATAGTATGCTTCATCAAAGATATTCTAAACATAATATCAAATTTCTTAAGGCAACAACAAAATATGCTTCTGATCACAGACAGGTTTTTGTGGATAAAACACATTAACTAGTTTAATACTATTTTTTTTAGTAAAGAGTATAAGAAATTATATGGGTGGGCAGAAGGGCAATACACACTTTCTATTTAGAGGAAGGAAAACATCACTGACATGCTACTTTCCACCCATAAGTAAATAATGAAGGAAAGAAAATAGAAATCTTAGCATAAATCTGTTTATAAAAAGGTCAAAATATACATTTAAAGATGTCTGAGGTATTTCTATGTGGGAAAAAATCAAACAACAACAAAAACCCAGAAATTATTTATTATAATGACCTTGAACCATATACATTTTTGCTGGCATTCAGTATTGTATATTTCAATAATTCATAAAATAGGGATGCACTTTAGAAAGATGCATTGGAAAAATTTGCTAAGATGAAAATGCACATAGAAAAGTTAACCATTGACTATCAATTCATCTTTTTCAAAATAGTCATTTTCATTTCTCATCTAATTCTTTAATGGCAGATACATTCTAGGTTACCACATGTTATCACTCATATCGACCTCAACATTTTTCTTGTATTCAAGCCCAAGTAATGAAACTTGTTTATAAAATGGGATTGTCAGCCTTGGGGAAGCAGAAATGAGTTTTGAGAAAAAGAAAGATAGAATATATTTCCCTATGCATACATTTCCATAAAACATTAACGGGATAGACATATATTTTTAAATTATAGATAAGGAGCTGAAAAGATAGCTCAGTGTCTATAAGTATATGCCATTAAGATTGATAGGCTGATTTTTGATCTCTGAAATGGACATGGTGGAAGGAAAGAACTGTTACAAGTTGTCCTCTGCCCTTCACTTACTAAAAACTAAGTGAATTTTACAGTTGATCAAATGTCTCAATCTCACATGTAAAATAAAACAATCTACCACATCTTGGGGAGCCCCTTTTGAGGGCCTTACCTTGCCTGGGGAGTGGAGGTGGATGGCTAGGGGCAGGTGGGATGTTGGGGGGGGGAGGGGAGGGAGAGGGAGAAGGGATTGACATATGAAGCAAGCTTGTTCCTAATTTGAACTAATAAAATAAAAAAAAAACAATCTAAAGGGAATCAAGTAGTATATGTTAATCACAGAAGTCACTTGTATTGAAAACACAAGAAAAATAGTCTTATCTGAGGGGGAGGTGAAAAGGTATGGTTTTCTACTACATTCAACATTACTCCTGCCACTGCTTCAGTGGGAACTTAGGCTATTACTCTTGTCACTGCACTCAGTAGGAACTTACAGCATTATTCCTGTCACTGCTTCAGTTGGGGGAGGGTGACTTAGGACATTATTCCTGTCACTGAATTCAGTGGGAACTTAATACTCCTGTCACCTCTTTTTCTATCCTAACATAGTCCTGTTGACAAACTTTTTCAATACCTCTGAAGTCCTATTGCACAGGCATGGGTGAGTAATAAAATACACCCATTCTAACTAAGAAATTGCTTATCATTTATTTCCTGGAGCCACTTTTATAAATACAAGCAAGCACAGGTTTGTATATCTGTTTATCTTCATCCCATGCCCCCTAAACTACTAGTGATGAAACATGACATGAACTTTTTCTTCTTCTTTTTTTTTTTTTTTTTTTTTTTTTGTTTTTTGAGGCAGGGTTTCTCTGTGGCTTTGGAAACTGTCCTGGAACTAGCTCTTGTAGACCAGGCTGGTCTCGAACTCACAGAGATCTGCCTGCTTCTGCCTCCCGAGTGCTGGGAGTAAAGGCATGCGCCACCATGGTCCGGCACGAAACATGACATGCTTAACAGGGAAAACAGTCACTAAAAAAAAAGCTCACCAGGAAAAGATTTTGGTGAGGGGTGTGTGTGTGTGTGTGTGTGTGTGTGTGTGTGTGTGTGTGTGTGTGTGTGTGCAGGGCACACATCCATGTCAAACATCCGTTGCTTTCCATGTTATATTTTGAGACCAGGTCTCTCACTTAACTTAATCTAGCTAGGCTGACTGGGCAGCAAGCCCCAGTTAGTGTCCTCCTGTCTCTGCTTGCTCACTGATAGGATTCTGCGATAGCTGCCTCTCCGGGATTTATGTAGATAGAGATTTGGACTCGGTCTTTGCACTTGTGCAGCACACAATTTACCTTACTGACTGAACCATCTCTCTTGAACTTTGATCAGTTTTTTTTGTTTTGTTTTGGTTTTTCGAGACAGGGATTCTCTGTGTAGCTTTGGAGCCTATCCTAGCACTCGCTCTGGAGACCAGGCTGACCTCGAACTCACAGAGATCCGCCTGCCTCTGCCTCCTGAGTGCTGGGATTAAAGGCGTGCACCACCAACGCTCCGCCAGATTTTTTTTTTTTTAAACTCAGAGGTTAGCACTAATGAAATTTATCCAGATAAACTTTTGTAACAATAAGGAGATGATTCATCACTGAAGGCAAAGTAGAATAAAGCTGAGAATATTTATTAGTTCAAATACATCATTTGAAAGAAATCATATACTGTGACTTGGATTTCTTGGCTGTGAGGAAAACCATAGAAATTCTTTCTCTAAATTGTCATCATCCAGGCTCCCTTTTATTGATTTACTATATAGGATTCCTGTTTCTGAAAAGTTATGAATTATATGCAATTATCATTAAGTTGTTACTCTTTATTCAAATTGCTTTTTATAGAGCATATGAGTAAAAGGTTATCAATCTGTTCCAAAGTTTTTCTTGAATTTGAATTTGAATTCATCATCATCATAATAAATACACTTTCACTGATGATGAAAAATTACTATAGGTGTCTTAGAAAAAGAGAAGCAAATATGTTAAGGTTAACATGCTATGACTTTTTGATTTGGTTATTGGCCAAGGTTTACATTAAAGATTAGATACTTGCATTTATATTCCTAGATTTTAACAAATATCTCAAGAAAAGGTCAAAATATTATGAACAAAATTAACGCATTTATTATAAAATGCTGTGCTTTGCAGAAATACACTGTGAGAAGAATGATTTTAGTGGGCTTCATCTGACTGCCCATAGCAACCATTCCTTAGCTTTAAATTAGCCTGTACTGAACACGGAGAGGAGGTATCCTATGACCAGGTACAGTGCTAGTGATGGACACAACTGAGAGCACAGAAGCAATCAGCCCATTGAGAAACCCTGGCCACACAGGGATTTACTTCATACCACAATGAACGCATGTGCTGGTATTTCAACTTAGTGGGCAAGGAAGGGCTTCCTTGGTAAAGTGTTATGCATTATAATACTATGTCATGCTATAGAGGTCAAGATAGGAATGAAAATTAAGGTACAAGTTGAGAACCTATTTCATATTCTTCATTTTCAAGACAGTTATGCTGAGAACTAATGACTCCATTCTATCCATAGACTCAGCAAATATATGGGATTCCATAGGGCTTGCAGAGATAGCTGCATGGCATATGGTAGAGGATAGGCATAGGAATGGCAAATACAAGTGTGTGGGTATATGTATATGCCCTTATACATATATGCATGAATATATATCGATAGAGGTATTTCTGAAGGGCTGAGAGTATTTGCTGATTGCTAGAAGGTCAGAAAGAAATGCCAGCTTTCTGACGCCCACAGTAATGTACCGACCAACCTCTTTGTTTTTCTATGGATTTGAAAAGCACATAAAGATAAATAGTTGAGACTTTAAACCTGTCAAGGACTTCATAATTTCTACCTTCTTTACAACAAAGTATGATATTACTCTACTTTTAAAGACAAAGAAGAAAGAGTTCAAAGTTATACAATAAGGCAGGGAGGTGGTTAGAGTCCGACACTATTCCATTGCAAGTTTGTAAAACTATCTGTTCTTTTATTATTACTATTAAAATTTTTACTTATTTTACATATCAACCATAGTTTCACCTTCCTCCTGTCTTACTATTCCCTCCAGCCTCCTCCTGTCTATACTACTCATCCATTCCTTCTTTGTTCAGAAAGGGGCAGGTCTTTCATGGGAGTCAACAAAGAAGGACCGAGCTCCTTCCCCTAGATCAAGGCTGGGCCAGGCATCCATGCATGGAGAATAGATTCCAAAAAGCCAGTTCATGTGCAGAGACAGGTCTTGATCCCACTGCTAGTGGCGCCACAAACAGACAAAGCTACAGACTGTCATCCACATGCAGAGAGCTTAGGTTTGTCCCATGCAGGCTGACTAGCTATCGGTCCAGAGTCCATGAGCTCCCATTAGCTCATGTCAGCTGTCTCTGTGGGTTTCCCTATCATGATCTTAAACCCTCTGGCTTATACAATCCCTATTCCTTCTCATCAACTTGGCTCCTGGAGCTCATCCCAGTGCTTGAATATGGATCTCTGAATCTGCTTCCATCAACTACTGGATGAAGGCTCTTGTTGACAATTAGAGTAGTCACCCATCTGATTATAAGAGAAGGCCAGTTCAGGCACCCTCTCGATGACTCTGAGATAGTATCTTACATCTGTCAAAATAGTTAAGATCAAAAACTCTAATGACAGCCTTTGTTGGAGAGGATGTGGAGTAAGTGGAACACTCCCCCACTGTTAGTGGGAGTGCAAACTTGTACAGCCACTTTAGAAATCAGTTTGATGGTTTCTCAGATAACTGGGAATCAATCTACCACAAGATTCAGCTATACCAATCTTTGGCACATACCCAAAGGATGCTCAATTGTACTAAAAGGTCACTTGATCAACTATGGTCATAGCAGAGTTATTAGGAACAGCCAGAACCTGAAAATAACTTAGATACCCCTGGACTGAAGAAAAGATAAAGAAAATGTGATACATTTACAAAATGGGTGTATTACTCAGGGGTAAAAAAAAAAAAATGACATCATGAAATTTTCAGGCAAATGAATGGAACTAGACAAAAAAATCATCCTGAGTGAGTTAACCCAGACCCAGAAAGACAAACACTGTATGTACTCACTCATAAGTGAATATTAGATGTAAAGCAAAGGATAACCAGACTACAATTCACAGTCCCAGAGAAGCTAGGTAACAAAGAGGACCGTAAGAGAGAGGCATGGATTTCCCTGGGAAGGGAAAACAGATGAGATTTCCTGGGTAAGCTTGTGGTGGTGGGGAAAGAACTGGGGATGAGAACATGAGGGATCAAGTTGGTTGAGTTGGGAACAGGATGGAGAGGGAGAGTAAGGAAAATGATATCTTGATAGAGGGGGCCATTTGGGGGTTAAGAAACCTGGTGCCAGGGAAATTCAGGAATCCACAAGGATGACCCAGGTAAGACTCCAAACTGTTCTTAAGCATCATCCTATTTTAACTATCCATAAAGCTACTTCCTATAAAAATTAAAATTCCAATCTAATAAAGCTACCACTAAGATCACAAATGAAGTAGAAAATGAAATTCTTGCTTTTGAATCTTACAAGAGAATATGTTGCTATTTTCCACATATGCATATATCCTGGAACTTACCCAAATGTTAAATTTTCAAAAAGTGTCAAACTTGGGGAATAAGGTTTTTATAACGATATTTGCCTTTGAGACTTTCAAAGAGGAAATTTCCATTTGAAAAAAAAAACCCATTCACCAGTGTCTAAGGTAGATTTGAAAGGACATGTTCTTCTCAGAAATGACAGCAACACTCAGGCTTGATTGTCTATGGAAGGCGTTGTGACCTCACCTTTGAATCCTGTGCTCCTCACAGCTGATATCCTGGCTAGGGATGTGGTAGAGGAGCTATTGTCATGGGTCTCTGAGGCAGACAATAGAGATGCAGAGAACGGTGTTTTCCCTCAGATACAGCAGCTCTTGGTATTCAGGCAGTGCTTTCTCTCTGATGCTTGCAGGAATCTTTAACAAACATAACCTCATCAATCCTCATAATATCCTTGAGAGGAAAAGAAATCTCAGCACTTAATGTCCTGTTTGACGACTATGGCATATCAGACAAGTGAGCCCAGAGTGATGACAATGAAAGAGAGATGAGATGGGGGATGAGAAACTGGGAGTGGGCCCTGGCCTGATGGATTCCTGGCTTCCATCTTACCCTCTGCACTTGTGGATGGCCTCCAGAAGATACAGCTGCTTTTTACAGTCATCTGTCTTCCATTCTTCTCTGAACCTCAGAATATTGAGCAACACCATCAAGCCAGCATAGATAGCATCAGTGGGAACTGTCTACTGCCTTTTATATTTTGTATTTCTAAGAACTACCCAGGATCCCAGGGCTCCTCAGCGGACAAATGTTGATGATGGCTTCCCGCATCACATAGGAGGGATCTGGAGTCAGACAGCTTCATTTAAGATCCCACCACAACCACTTATAAACAATTTTGACTTCTATGGCTTATTTATGGCTGCTAAATCTGTCTTCTCACTTATAAAATGGAAACAATATTTCAATGTATTGTGGTAGTGATCAAATACACACAAATTGCTTGGCCCTGTGACTGACAAAGATTAAGTATGGTAACTGCTGTAAGTATGTATTCATAATTTTTGCTTTCCTTAGAAATGTTTATCTTATGGCATTTCTATTTGGTACATACAATAGCACTTATAAAATATTCTTCAATGTACATTTTAGCATTAAATTTACACACATACACACACACACACACACACACACACACACACACACATACACACACGGTAAGTAGACTAAATATAAAGCTGTACAAATATGGATACTTCTGAATTATCTTCACTGTACCGAGACTTCTGTGATATTCTCAAGTTCTACTTACCAGTTCCTTCAGTTTCCTTTCCTGTCATTGTGTTAAGTACCCTGACAAAAGTAGCTTGGAGTATAAGGGATTTACTCCAACTCATGATTTCAGGTTATAGCTCATCATTGTAAAGTTAAGAAGGCGGCTTAGTCACACCCATAGTCAAGAGCAAAGGGTGTGTCCATGCATACTTAACACTCAGCTCCCTCTTCCACTCTTGAGCAGTTTAGGGTACCCTACCTAGGGAAAGGTATCATCCTCAATTGGTGGCTCTTCCTGTCTCAAAACGTATCAAGATAATTCTGAAAGACATGTCCATAGACTGAACTAGACAATCACCTACTTAAATTCTCTTCCCAGGAGAATCTAGACTAAATGGAGAATTGAAGTTATTCATCACACCAGTACAGAGATTCTTGTATCTGAAATAAAATATGTATTAAGTTCAATCATATAGTTCTTTGTTAACACCAAAAAGGAAGTACCGATTACTGCTCCATTATGGATATCTTGTCATATTGGTTATTGCTGTGGTTCACAGGTATCACAGCTGAGTAGAACTTTTCATTTATTCCCTCTCTTGGTAGTTTGGATAGTATTTTCTGGTACTATGGAAGCTAGACTGCAAAATAGAGACGTTCAGGTTAGATATATCTTAAATAATCCCAGTCCTGTGTCCTAAAAGTGTGGTGTCTTCAGAGGACTTACCTTCAACCCCTGGAGGCAAACAAGGTCAACAGCAATAACCTGTAATGCTTTTCGAGTTATTTCAACTACTCTGACCAAACATTAAAAATGTGATTTTTGTGCCTGGTGGGTTTTGGCAGTCTATAGTTCAGATGAGGGTCATTCTAAGCCCAAGTGGCATTTTTTTGGTGTATACAAACATAATGTGCTTACATATATTGTATATATAATTTCAGGTAAATATCAAATATGATTCTTTGAAGCTTCATCACAAAACCTTTGTGTTATTTGTCCCTCATCCCTCTTTTCCTCTATTGACCTCCCTCCCCTCTTTCCAGTTGGATCCTTCTCTCCATTTTTTGATTTTCCCTTCATATCACACTATCCTGCTATTCTTTCTCAAGCTCCTCACCAGCATGGTCCCTTTATACTTTCCAGCTTTCTGTTGTTATTATATATTATTACACAGATCTTAAGGTCTAGAGCTACAAAGGCAGATGAGAGAGAACCGGTGGCCACTCCTCAGGAGGAGAATCATGCCTGGCACTAGAAACCTATCCAAATTCTAGGGTTAGTGAGGCTGGGGATCTTAGAAGAGATTCTACTACTGTCACTATTCTAGACCAGTATAATTCCTAACTACATTCTAAATCATATTATTACACCCACAGATAAGTGTAGCTACCACCCTACATTAAAGAAGCTTCTCTTTACAGCAAATGGGGACCATCACAGAAATTCACAACGGCACACTAGACACATCCACAGATTGTGAGGATCCCAGCCCCTATGGCTAAATCTATATCACAGCTCCTGCATCTATGGCTAAGGGAACATCAAAGGATAGGAAGCAGAAATACTGAAACAGCTAAAAGGACCATGAAGTCTGATGTGTGACGGCTTCTCTTGTAAAGAGGTGCATAAACAAAACTTGAACAATAAAAATATCAGCAGACATGCTAACACAGAAGAGGAAAATCTCCTGGGATCCCACTCCCACATTAAACAAAGACCTAAGCACAACTGATGAATGCTGAGAGAGAGAGAGAATTGCCTCTTCCAGGGATGTGCCCCTAATTGGTTATCCAATACAAACTAGTCATCCCTGAAACTATATATCCACAAAAAATAAAACGGTCTTAGGAATTTATATTTACATATTTGTGCATACTTATACTTACATATATAATGATTTAAATATATATATATTTAATAATACATATATACAAATATATATGCATGATCAAATAAAAGAAGCTATCCATTTGAGGAAGGAGTTAGAGGGAGGGGACTTAGGTGATGGATGTAGGAAAGTGATGAACTTATAATTAAATTGAAAATTTATTAGGAAACAGAGAAAAGAAAGAAAACAAAATAAATACACACTGAAAAACATTTCCCACCTTCTGCCTTCCCTGTCTCACTGCAGTGAATGCACTCCCCTAGCTTGCAGAGTGCATGCAGAGAAGCCAGTACTGCAGCTTCTCCACACTGACAGGGTTCTTAGGCTCCTACAAGTCTTTGCTTCTGTCACCCAGTAGCCGTCCTATGATGTCTCACTGCTAATAATACAGCAGACGGCTGTGCTTATCAACTTTGCCCTTGTAGCCTCAGCATACACCCCAGCCACATGCAGGTACTCTGAATGAGTTTATTTCCTCCATATTAATGAGCAGTTTTCTATTTCAAAAGCTTCACTACAAAGAAAGTCACTGACCACCCCACAAAACCTTCTCCCAGAAGTTCCATATAGATCCCAGCAGAAGCAATGTTATATATGCTTCTTTGTTAATTCCAAGTGTAAACTTTGAGAAAAAGAAAGAAAAATCATATCTGTATATGATTTCTTTAGAGAACTTTTGAAGTATGCATGTAGGAACATTTCCAAGCATATTAATCTCAAAGAAATGTTAAATCATTTAAGTGTGAAATTAAGATCAAGCATTCATGTATTCATTATCGTCCATACACAAACATTTCTTACTGTTTTACTCCAGAAGATTTGGGAAATTCAAATGACAAGAAATAGTTCTTTTCCTTAGGGATTTATAAGCTAAATAAGGAATCAAAGTTTGTTCTCAAATAATTATAATGTGATGTGGAGTGCGATAGAGCCACAGAGAATATAAAAAACCAAGAGTCCTGAGATTACACAGAGAGATTTGAATGTGGTTGGAATGCTGGTTTTCAGAAATGGGATAAACAGCACATAGTCAAAAAGAGCTCAGACCCGCAAGCTCCAAAACCATCTCCTCATAGTTCTCAGAATCACTGTAGATAAAGGGAACTCTGAGCAAGATCAGGCATGCCTGAGGGAGGGGCTGTAGTTGCAGAGGGTATCTGCATGAGGTGGGGAATAATTAGCAGGAGAGCAGCCAGTGCTGTACAATTCCACACAATTCATAGTGATAGTATTAATAGGAGCAATGAGGAAGGGTTTACCCACTGCAAAGATGTTAAACACTGACTGCTGGGAAGCTGGTGATTCCCTTAAGCAGGAAGGTAAAATAAAACAATATCTTAAAAAAAAGATAAATTCAATTTGTGTGTCATGAAGCTCAAGTCCTAGAATAAGCAGTAGAAAATTATCCCAGGCATTATGAATGGATCCCAGGGGTCAGCAATGATCGCAGGAGGTGTGTGTCTGATATGATCTTATGCCACTCACATGGTCCTTTCTTTCATGGAGATGGCGTTACTTCATCTTTCCCAAGCCATTTGTATTTTAGTATGTATATTTATTTTATTCAAAGAACAAAATACTAAACAATTTGAGGTCGGGATTTAAAAAAAAATCTGACCGTCAGATTGAGTAGGTTGTATTTATTTATTTAGCAATATTTCCATATATTATATATGAACAATTTCAATAATTAATGAAAAAAAGAAGCCATGGAATTGAAAGAGAACAAGGAAGAGTATGTGTGAGTTATAAGGTATTGGAGGAGGAAGGGGGATGGGTGAATGGTCTGATTACATTAAAATAAGGAAGGAAGAAGGAAGGAAGGAAGGAAGGAAGGAAGGAAGGAAGGAAGGAAGAAAGGAAGAAAGGAAGAAAGGAAGGAAGGGAATATTCTAAAATTCTGACCCTGCATTCTTCACAGTGCTAAGAGAATTTATCACCTGAGTGTTGAATACCAACAGTTTGAATGGGTGGAAAAGGAAAGAGCTCTAACTAAATTATCTATGAAACATTAGCAGAAGGCACTGGGCATGGCTGAACAGGAGTAATTTTGGCAGAAATAATGCAATTGCATAAGCTGAAGTAAAACAAAGTGCTGTAAGCACACCAATATCCTTGAATTTCATATTGCATTTTCTGTATTATCACTACATTTCAATTTGCTGTGGAATTTTCTGAATACATGAATGTTCTACAAGCAAAATTTCTATTGAAATGATCTTGGCTCAGGGTTGTAATAAAGGTACTTGAGTTTTATTACGAGGGCTCTAATTTTATACATAGTTATATGGTAAGGTTGACTAGTGTTTTCTTCCTCTGGCCTTGAAAACAAAACAAAGGAACAGTGATTTTAAAACAAATGGTGTAACATCTTGAATGAGTGAAAGACTCTCCAATTCCAAACCCTGTATTCTGATGAATCCCCTTGATAGTCCAGTAACCATGGGCATCTCATTCTGTTTACAAATGATCAAAATAAAGATAATGTACACAATCCTGTGACTATTCGAAAGCTTGATTATTTTCATCATGTATCTATTACTTAAATATAAATGTCCATTTACAGAACTGACTTTCTTCTATCTTTGGTATTCATGCCAGGATTCCAACTCCATTTAGTAAGTATTGAAATCTAAATTTAGTGATGATATAGTTCTGCAGTAGCATTGTACATTATGTGAGTCTGAGTTTAATGAAAAAATAAAGGAGGAATAATTTTATTACCTTTATTTTATTTTCTTTTGGTTTTTTGAGACAGAGTTTCTCTGTGTAGCTTTGGAGGCTATCCTAGCACTCACTCTGGAGACCAGGCTGGCCTCGAACTCACAGAGATCCGCTTGCCTCGGCCTCCTGAGTGCTGGGATTAAAGGATTGTGCCACCAACGCCTGGCTAATTTTATTACCTTTAATGAGTTATTTTTCTCCCAAAAGCATTACCAGAAAATATTTATTTTTAGAACTAGCAAATACTCAAATTCCAAATACTATGGTGCTGTGAAGAACACATAATAATTAAACTTTATAAAATGACAAGATTTTTATTTTCATTACTTCCTACATAGTGTGAGCTGATTTAATAATAATAAATGTATCCTCTCACTTCCCTTTGCTTTATTCTAATTTTTATGATCATAACAGCTTTATTCTACTAAGAATATGCAATACTGGGACTGGAAAGATGACTCAGTGGTTAAAAGCATTTGCTATTTTGCAAAGGACCTGGGTTAAGTTCCCAGCACCCAGTCGGGTAGCATACAACTTTCTATCATTCCAGTTCCAGGGGGCTCACAACACTATTCTGGCAGCTGAGAGTACTTTACACATGCAGTACACATATAAACAAGCACAATTTATACCATATCCTCTGATAGGTGGTGCATTTTTTCTTTGTTACAAAGAGTTAAGCTTTATAATATGAACTTACATGCTGATCCTTTTCTGTGTGTGCCTGTGTCAACTTGACTCAAGCTACAGTCATCAAAGAATATGAGAAGGAACTTAACTGAGAAAATGCCTCCATCAGCCTGGCCTGCAGGCAAATCTGTAGGAGCATATTGTTGAATAATGATTGATGTGAGAAGGTCCAGCACACTTGGGTGGTGCCACTCCTGGGAAGGCGGCCTTGAGAGGTATAAGAAAGGTAGCCGAGCAGGTGCCTGAGGAGCCAATCAGTAATCAGGTCCCTACAAGGGATTCTGCTTCAGTTCTTCCCTGACTTCTCTCAAAAATGTACTGTGATTGGGACATGTAAGGCAAATAAACTCTTTCCTCCCCAAGTTGCTTTGGGTTATTTGCAATTAAAAGAAAAGTAGGACATCTTGCTTAAAAAAAAAAAAAAAAAACCTGTTAAATTGTCCAGTATTACACCATTTCACAAGAATGCACAGGGTCAAGGGGAAAAGTCTGAGCTCCAACTTAGAGGAATATTGTTTATTGCAAACTAGCTCTTGAGAACTGGAACTCACATTAGACTCTGTGTCTTCTTCCTCCAGTCTCTGACAAGAGACTCTACTCTGAAGTGTGTAGTGGAAGGCAGATAGTAAATAATGATGAAAATATTTGAAAATTTAATAACATGTAATATATTATTACATGAAAATTCAAGAAAGCTATACATGGTAGTACATGCTGTAATCCTAGCATTTGTAAGTTCGAAAATCAAGAGTTCAAGGTCTGCATTGGCTACATTGAGAATTTGAGTATAGCCTCAGCCATGTGAGACCATATCTAAAGAAGAAGAAGAAAAAAAAAATTGGGGAGATATTCTTATATTTGGTTTCACTAGTATTTTGCTGAGTGGTGTTTTTTTTTTTCTTGTAATCTTCATGTGTGTGTATGTGTGTATAAATGCTCATGTGGCTTATACTTCTGATGGGATGGCGAGTTTACCATTATTCTTTTAGCAAAGATATTGTATATTCCTTTTAATGCATATCACATTGTATCACATGTGCTCACAACACACTATAAACCATCATTGACAGAATTCTACCTGTCTAATTGAAACCGTCTACCCCTTGTCCAACAACCTGCTTTTCCCCACATCCTCTCCTTTCCATCAATTCCTGACAACCATCTTTTTCCTCCCTTTAGTTACACTAGTTTCAGAGTCCACACTGAAATGATTTCACACAGTATTACCTTTGTGTTTCTAGGTTATGTCACCTAGCATATTGTTTTATTCATGTTGTCACAAATGACAAACCCCCGCCCTCATTTTTTTCTTCACTCTTAAATGTGTGTAATATTCCACTTTCATAAACTAAGAAGATTAATATTGTTTAAATGCCTATACTACCAAAAATAAGCTACAGATTGTATGCACTTTCTATAAAATTCCAGGCACGTTTTTATATAAATAGAAAAAGAAATCATAAAATTCTTATGAAGACACAAAAGTTTAAATAACCAAAGGAATCTTGTGAGAGGAAATGTAGTAGATATACTAACTTGATGATTTTAAAATCTATATGACATTGATATTTCAATACTATTTATATATACACATATATATGATAATGATATAGCAATGAAAAAACTTAATGACAGACTCAAAGACACAAATAGCAACAAAGCCAAATAATGATCCCGGAGATAAATCCACACATACACAATAAAATGATACCTTTTTCATAAAAGCCAAGAAACAGCTGTGGAGAACAACATTTCCTTCAGTAAGTGTTTGGAAATCTAGACACCCTGACAAAGAAGGATATATTGAGAACACTACCTATGACTACATATCCAAAACAATTAGTGGTGGATTCTGACTCAGATGTGTGACCTGAATCTGTTAATCCACTAAAGAAAACAGAAGAGGCTTTATGACAGCGGTATACACAATGGCTTCTTGGAAATCACTGCAAAAGTACAAACACAAACATAAAAACTGATGAAAGACAACACGAGCAACTATGAAGCTCGCTGCTGCAAAGCAGACAGCTGCTGCAGTGAAGGCACAGGCCTTGGGCAGGAGACTCCAAAAGAGGCTAATGCATTGAAAAGTGACTAATGCATGAGGAACTCAAGTTGCAGCAAGAAAGAAATAACCTGGTTGGAAATGCAACCAAAGGATCTGCAAGCACATTGGACAAGTGTTCTGTATCTCAAGTCATCATGAAAATGGAAATTAGAACCAAAATCACATGTTACATGACACCTTTTAAAATGTCTTATGCAAAGGATAAGAACATGACTGGCAAGGATGTGGGCAAAGAGAAAGACTGTAATAGTGCTTCTGGTCCTGTAAACTTGCATAGATGTTTTAGAAAATAGTATAGAGATTCCTCAAAAAACTTAAAATAGATCTACCATGAGATCCAGAAGGCACACTTTTGGGTATGCAGCCAACAAGAATGAATCAGGTATGTGATGCTGAAAGACCATCTGAATACCAAGTTCATTCATCATTGCTCCCATGGTGAAACATGAAAGAATGAATGCATGAATGAATGAATGAATGAATGAATGAAACAAAACATGGTGTGCATGAGTGTACAGACAAAATGGGGAGGCTTGTCTAGTCAGCCATCCTTTCTTCTTTCCTATGGTGTTAAACTAAACTCCTTGCACAGACATGGGCTTTTATTCATTTACTTATTGTGTCCAAAATGTTCAGAGAATGCAACCACTTCTTTTCACAGCACATGAATATCATGTTTGGAAATTTATTTGGATGAACACCTTCATTTCCATGCAAAATTCTAAATGTAAAGCTATAGGCTACCAAGAACTACCTAATATTTTAAATGATGATTCTGACATCTACAATACAGTTATGAAAATATGCCTTTATCTGGTGAAATGCACAGAAACAGCTGACCTGAACAACGGGGAGCTCTTGGTCCCCAGACTGATAGCTGGGATACCAGCAGGGGTCTGATCCAGACCCCAGGAATGTGGGTTTCAGTGAGGAGACCTAGGAAACCTACTGGGCCTCCTGTAGTAGTTCAGTACTTATCCCTAGCATAGGTGTGGACTTTGGGAGCCCATTCCACATAGAGGGAATACTCTCTGAGCCAAGACACACGGGGGTGGGCCTAGGCCCTATCCCAAAGGATATGATAGACTCTGATGACCCCCCTATGGAAGGCCTCACCCTCCCTGGGGAGCAGAAAGGATATATGATAGTTAGGGTTTTAGTTTGGAGGTGGGGTGGTAGGGGAGGAGGGGAGGGAGAGGGAACTGGGATTGACATGTAAAACAATCTTGTTTCTAATTCAAATTAAAAACAGGAAAAAAAGAAAATATGCCTTTATTACTTCCCCAATTAGCTAATAAATAAATGGGCTTATAAAGCTATGTGCTACCTCAAAGCTGTAGTAACAGAGAGAATACTGCTTTATTGATTTTGTTTATTGATAAAGTTGGACACAAGACAGCATGCTATCCAGCAAAAAAAGCAGCTAAAAGCTGCTTTTATCTTAACAGTCCTTCTTGTCTTTATGATGCTAAATGGCAGAGATACATGCATGAATGAACCCAATGAAAAATGCAATTATGTCTATGAATCTCCAGACTTCTTCCCTTGCAATTAAAAATGGAAGTAGAGCGCCCAGAGTTTTGCAGCTCTTAACTATGTTATTCCTTAGTGGTTTTATTTGGGCTATTGAGATTTATCTTACTTTTTAGAAGATTTTTTTAAATTTTAATTATGTGGGGGCAGCATTACAAGTGAGTGGTGACGTCATTGCCAGCCAAGGGCAGAAAATGATTTCAGATCCCATGGAGCTGGGGTTACAGGTAGTTGTGAGCCACAACACTTTAGTGCTAGTAGCTAAGCCTGGATACCCTAGAAGAGCAAGTGTGCTTGAGAACCATTGAGTCCTCTCTCTAGCTCCAATGTTTAATTGTTATTAACACTTCAACAGTAAAAACATCAGTAATTTTATCAAAGTAGAGTTAGCTGAATTTATTTCTATACCACTATAATATATGCCAGGAGGCAGGCATTTAGCTGCATAATTGAACACTGGCCTGAAATTATTTTCTCATTTCTACTCTTAGTAAATTAACTGTGTTTATTCATTTTAGTGTTACAGTGCTAAACTTTGAACTCCATAGTTAATTAAACTTTTACAACTGGAAAATGTTTTTGTTTTACTGTTTTAAGTCAGCAAAATCCACAGAAAGTTTATTGAGATGCATCAGGGAAATCTGGCCTTGGATTTTGCTGCCCCTTCAATTATATTTTCTATCTAAAGGTTAATTAAGGCATAGACTGACTAATAGAAAGTATGGATCTTATATGACAAGATGTTTACAGAGAGGAAAGCATATACATTGTGTGGCATAGTTCACCTACTTATTCATTAAGAGAAACAAATTGAGTTGTAGACTAGCAGCTGACTCTGGAGATGTCAAAGAAGCAAACCCAAGTCTCTTTCACCAATGGGACTGTTTTATAGTACCTTTGGAACTTGTCCTGTAAGTAGGTGAAAGATCAGGTCTGTGAGCCAGAACTCAAGAGTGGTGGGCTATACACAAAGTGACTGCAAGAATCCCAACTTTGCAGGGCCAATGAAGCCTCTTTAAAAAGTTTCTCTATCACCCAGCCGTTCAGAAGAGTCCTTCATAAGGAAACAGTGGTACTTACTTTCTATGAACTGGCTCCATAGTTTCTGTCTAGACTTCTGTGGTTTGGCACTCCCTTGCCCTGCTACATCACTCAGGGATGTCCAGGGAGCTCGCCACACTCTTCCATATTAGGAATAGAGTAGCAGCTTTGTGGCATAGCCTTTTTTGAGCTTTAGGAGTGCAGTGTGCTTTTTGGGTGTTATTTCTGGTAAAGACTGATAAACAGGAAAGTAACACACCTAGGCAGCCCATCCTGCAAGCAACTGGATCATGTTGTTCCATCATAGAGACACTTCAATAATTATAAAATAATCTGAAAACATTATTGAAAGATACATAGTGAAATTTCCATCGTATTTTCAAAATATCTTGGGAAATTCAAGTGTATTCAGTCCTTTCACTTGCAAGTACAGGTTAATAGTAACTATAGGTTCTCTGTATATGAGGGTCATACAAAATTCCTGACTGAACAACCAATAACTAAATATAAATTCAGTTTAGTTAAATATTAAAACAAGTCAAATTGAGAAAGGGGTGGGAGTAGGTGCTGAAAACTTAAATGTATACATAATATATTTATTATAGTTGCTTGGACATTGCAGGCTGAATATTAAGTTGTTTACTGGGACATTTATGTAGAGTGATGAGCATTGCATTTTCACAGACCGAAACTATAGCTGGAATTCACTTTCTACAAATGTCTGTATTATTTGTAGACATAATTACCACATTAAATCATTGGATAATGTTGCATGATGATACGAGTGAAACCTAGAGAGGAGTGAAATACAGACTGCATCTTTGAAATCATAATCAAGTAAAAGACTTAGGAATCAGATAGACAGACATCCACATTCACTCCTCCTCACTCTTTGTCCTGATTACTCCTTGCACCTCTTGTTCAAACCTGTTTCCTCTGAGGCTGGTGTTTTCCCAGGCCCTTCTCCAGGGTGGTTATTCCCTATTCCCAAAGTTTAGTATCACAAAGTACAAACTTGAGTGTATTTCTTGCCACCTCTAGCTAATCTTGTTACCTCCAGCATGAAATACTCAGTTTTGAATTCCATGTCCTCAGATTATATCTAATATCCCAACATCACCATCCGATATGTCAACTCTGAGACTCTATTGTTCAAGTCTCAAAAAAAAAAAAAAAAAACTTAGCTGCTAAGAATCTTCAACACAGTACTAATTCTTTGACATATCAACCCCCACACCAATCATTCTCTCAACATTGTACTTTCAAGTCTTAATCTCCCCATCTTTCATGATCTCACAAGCTTTCCCTCTGGGTAACCTCAGTCCTTCACTACCAGGCAATTTTCTATGCCTTATTAAAATCAGTGTATCCTTTCCAAAGTCTGTTTCCATTAGCCTGCCCTACAACCATCATCTTTTTTCACTCCATCTCACCAAAATCAGTTATCCTTTCTAGGACTACCAACCAGCCAAGCTAATCACCACTCCATTAATGTTTCAAGACCCTCGGCCCGTCATTACAGTCACTTTCTTAGATCCTTTAGCTACTTCTACTCTCTTAATTCATTTGCCCACTATTAAATATCCATGACTAAATCCAATGGCCCACCTACTTCCTGGTACAGGAGAACAAAAGAATAGACAACAACAACAAAAACATACCAAACCCTGACCCCATCTTCCTTTTACTTCCACGCTATCTTTCTAGTTGATCAGGCCAACCAGACCAAATTTTAGTTCTCTGTTTCTTTCATGTCTTTCCAGTCCATCAGGAAATTATGTTGATTTTCTTGAAAGTATATTTCCTACAGTTAACCACTTCTTACCACTTACACCATCCCAGTGCGTGCCATCCTCATGTTCCTTGTGGGTTAATGGGTGGCTATTATGTGCTTCCTACTTTGCCCTCACTATCCTCAACATATTGTCACCTACTGCTATTCTTGCCTTTTGCCCATAATTCATAGTAGTATTTTTGTTACTTTTATAATAAGACAAGAATAAGCCATAACATTTGACATGTTCTTTGATCTAGAATGTTTTTCCCTAGAAAGTCACATAGTTTGTATTTCAGGCCAGATGATATTTATATTAATATAACTTAAAAATGGATGCAGTAAATGAGAGACAAGAAGGGAAGAATGTGTGGGCAGTCTACTTAGCTAGTGAGAGTAAAGCAGAAGGACAGAAGGACAGAGCAAGATGTAAGAAGCTATGAAAAATTCAGGGGAAGCTCTTCAGGGCAACACCTGTGAAGATTTCTCTGATCCGAAGAAACATCTTTCCAGACAGATGGATCCATCAGTGTCAGAGTCAGATCAGATGGCACCACAGGTCTGTGTCACACAGCTTTCCATCTTCATAATCCATACTTTCCATGAAAGCATCTGGCAGTATACACTGAATATTCCTAAAGCATTCATTTAGACACTGACCAAACTACTTCAAAAATGCATTTATTTGCCATATTTAATATTACCACCATTATTATTATAATTGAGCAATATAGGCTTTGTCTTATGGGCAAAGAATGTGTCTCTTAATATAATAGTAAGCATGTTAATCATGATATGCATATGCTGACATTTTGCAAGCTGAAATTTTAGCTCATCTCTTAAATATGCACTATGAGTTTTTTCAAAGAAATATTTCTCATCAAGGGACTGATGAACCACTGATACCAACTTTAAAAAGTTGGTCATACCACAGTGAGTTTCCAAGCAAAAGTCCACTTGTAGGGACAGTCCTGTATGTAGGGTGACAGACAGTAGCGACTGCCTCATCACTCTCCAAGGTAATTTCCATTTCTGATTGTAAATATGTGATGAGAAGTCTCAGAGGGGTTCCTGCATTCATAACAGAATAGCAGACAGGATATGCTGTTTAATGTGCTATTGAATCTATGGTCACATGGTAAAGCAAGACTCTGAAATAATCAATGTCTGTAAAACATGAAGGAAAACAAAATACTCAGCCAGGAAAATTAGAGGTGGCTCAGGAAGGATGTTATGAACTGTTATTAGAAAGCACCGTTGGTGACTCTTCATAAGCTGATAATAAAAGTAACAAAAAAATCTATAGTCAGCACAGCAAAACAGAACAAAAAATGAAATGCAGGCAGGAAGTATAACAGGTGTTAATTCACAAAGTTGTAGCAGAAGGGGATGAAACAAGTTTCTTATGGTAGCAGGTCCTGGAAAGGTATTCAGCACCCCTGGTTATGCTGTCAATGAATCTGTTACAACCTCATTCAACACCAGGCCCAAGAGGAACAATCTTAGCCAATCATAGACACCAAGTGCTAAATGATGCTGAGAGTATTGGAACGGTGAAGTTTGTTCCTGCCCTGCACTTCAGGTTTTTGCCTTGAGTAAGCCAAACTTGACTATTTAGAGAAATCTTGGATTGTAGAATGCAAATTGTCCAATGTCAAAGTTTACAGAAGTTAAATGTCAACAATAAAATAAAGAGGTAAGAGTAAGTAAGTATAAAGTTAACAGCTGGAATTCTCAAATGTTCTATGTTTGGGCTTGTCAACATATTCCCCTTGGAGTAGTTAACTACTACTACTACATTAAACATTCCAATTCAAGTTTCTTTTGGAGAAAATTGCAGTATAGAAATAAAACTGAACTTACAAGGAGGCATCACAAGTTCAAATTTCATCTCCGTTACTAATTGTGGCTCCACAGTAGCTCTTCTTAATATTCAAAAGATGAGTGCCCAGCTAAGAGCTTCTCTGGTTCCATCATACTGTATTATTTGAAGCCCAGCAAATGATTAGGATTAGAATGTTCTGGAATATATATATATCTATATATTCTAATATATATATATATGTATATTAGAAGACCTTGCTTAGAGACTCAATAAAATCACTTATGCTTCTTGTAGACTATGATTAAAGAGAGAAAGAAACACAGCTAGCAATATTTAAAAGGAAGTTGTGATGACCAGAACATATAATGGAAACAGTATAAAAGGCTGGTCTAAAGAAGCATGGAGAAATGAGAGCAGATTTTTGGCCCCTTTTGTTGGTGTAGTCTTAAGACATGTGTATCCAAGTTTGGGTTTATTTTCCATGGTAGGAGCCATGGAACAATGTGTTAATGCCACATAAGTGAAAGCATATTGGGAAGATCTTGAGATAATACAAAGCAGCATGAATAAGAACATTGTTTGGGATTAGGAAAATTGTAGGTGCTAAACAAATGTGACAAAGGGGGAAACTGTGATGCAGACAGCTCAGTTTAGAAAGCTGGCATCTCACCAAACAAAAAGTCAATGAATGGATACAATTAAACAGTAATGTTAGACAGCAAATTTAGGAACATATTAAGGCACTCTATCACATGTCAGACTAGAAGGCCATCTATTTCTCTTGATACTTTTACACTAGGAAAACAGTAGCAGCATCTTACACAAGTAGCAAGCTTGTCATGTGCTACATCAAGAAGGTTCTCAGAACATGTCTTGGGTAGAGACCCACCAATTCCTCTGATGTAGCTAAAGAAAAGAAGCTACACCAGGAAATAGAAAGAACACCTAAAAGGGGGAATCTTGGAGGACTTTACAGGAACACTAGAAGCCAACTCATAACATGAGTGTCATTCTCATAATCAGAATTTCCTAGGAAAAAAAGAAAAGATGAAGACCACTAGGCCACATCACAATAAATATCCCTTTCAATGTGCAGTAAACAGATATTGAGGACTTCCATTAATTCTTCTATGAATATTTAATTAAGCATTGTTTAGGAAAGGACTTTTGCTAAGCTGTTTATAAATGCCAGTGTTTTTATTAGCTAGCAAATGTTCTTGCTTCAAAATGAACTGACTTTTTTTTTAGAATAATGAACAGTAGGTTCATATTTGAAAGGCAAGATTCAAACCACACCACAAAAAACAATAACACATTTATAAATAAATTCAATCTTTCAGATGCAAATGCATGTGTTGACAAAGTAGTAGCAAAAGAAAGAATGGGCTCCTTCCAAATGAATGAGTTATAAGAAGAAAGTTCTATTGAGATCATATGCAGGAAATCATTACATACACGCTAAAGAAAAGAAGTGGGGAAATTTGCTTTTGCAGACTGGTTTATGCAAAGGCTAACTGTACCTCAATCTCTGGCCATTGGTGATAGAATGTTTGCTCTAGGAAGTTACTCAGGCATAATAACCTTCAACTCCATCGAAAGACAGCATCAGTATAAGAAACGGTAAGTGTCTCATACTCAGCACAATTAGTTGGTAACCCCTCTGACTTTTCTCTCTGCTCATGGCCAATGACTTTGTTTGGACTTCCAGACCTTGCAATTTACTTAAAAGAATTCTGGGAACAGCCCTGGCTCTCGGGAATTCTCTTAGACTTGGCTCCAGATGAAGCATCAGACATATGCAGATTTAAACATCATAGATTCATTATGCAAAATGTGAATTCAGTGAATAGCAGACAAGCCTTTCATCTGTTTCCCAAATTAACCAAAATTATTTAGACTTTTCTAAATTCTTAACATATGCTTCAGAAATAGCCCTGCTTCAGAGAATTGCCTAAAGCAAGTAAAAGAGAAAAAGCATTTCAAAACCAACTTCCCTATCCAAATACTACACGGATGATCAATGGTGAATTGAAGCAATAAATAGACCTTATCTCCAAGCCTGCCACAACCACTACAGAACTATGTAAAAATTCCTTAACTTCTGTCAGCTTCAATTTCTTAGTGTAAAATGGAACTTGTATTGACACACCAGGCCATCACAGGAACAAAAGAGTGCTTCCAAGTTCCTGGGCATATTTCTCACATAGAACTTGCATATAAAATTGATTAATCTGATATTATTTTATAGGATACCTGTCATATTATAAAAAAACTGAAAGTATTTTAATTAAAATTGTCTGTACCTCAAGTGAAAACCCGATTGTTTTCTTAGGAACTCTGCTACTTCATCGTGCAAATAAGAGACATACAAATCAGGAGGAGAGGATTTTCCTATAGACATGGACAAGTTTTTAATTTTTAGAAATCCTAGTGAACAATATGTCCTCTCTTAATTCCTGTATTCTGTGATTTGAATGCCTTCTTCACTTCCAAAGAAGCCAACCTGATAGCATTGTGACATTAGGATCTTAAAGAACTGATTAGGCCACCTGGGCCCTTGATCTTTGTAAACAAGATTAAAATTCAGATAAAAAGAAGTTTCCTTTAGTCCTGAACTACTTTCCCTCATGGCCTTTCCACCACTTCCTGTCAGGTCCTGACAACCAAAACCTCACAAATGCTGAAGCCTTGACCTTGAGCCCTTATGTCCCAGACATGTGAAAATGAATTTCTATTATAATAAATTACCTAGTCCTGCATTGTTCAGTTGTAGGGACACAAAGGCATCACCCAGCCTCTTAGAAATGTAATTATTGATTTTCTTTATTCAAAAAAGGGGCATGTCCTTGCAGTGTTTTAAGACAGCAATATCAATGGAAGAACTCCAGAGGAATAAAGTTGGGATAAATGAGTGACATAAGGCTATTACATAAATATGTCTGAGATGTCACAACCATACAACAATTAGAGGGACATTTTAGTGCAGTGGTAGCTAGCTGCACTACCAGAAGCACCCATTGTCATTAGCTTATGTGTGTGCCCCTGATAACAGCTGTCACCTGGGATGAAAGTGAAAGGTAGGTTCTGGGGGCCATGCTGCAAATATGCAATCATACGTATTGAGATGCCGTCCTCCTTGTGCCCGGAGCTTTTCTCTTCCTCCTCTATCCTTATCAGGTGCCTTATAAGAAGCATGCAAGGAGACAGTCACAAAATGTTTCCTCAAGTTATATGCATATTATAAGAACATCTTTAAAACGTTTATACTGTTCATAAACAAGTGAGAGTTAAGAAATATAGCTGTTAATTATACAAGTTCCATTGATGCTGCTGATTCACCAAATCACAAGATTTTTGAAGTGAACAGAAGAAAAGAATGCCAAGAGAAGGCACAGTCCACAAAACCCAGGGGCTAATGACTACCTACTGAACACAAAATTATTCTTAAATAGAAGTCTGGTTTTCATTTGAGTAATAAATCCTATCTGGAGATGTTTCCACAATGTGCTCTTTTAAAAACTGGACAAGCTCAGGAGAATGAATACATACCTTAAAATGCAGTCATTATTTATTTTACACAGAATTGGGTTAAGATATAAGTTGTAACATAACTTTCCAAATAATTAATTATTCACTGGAAAAAACTCCAGAGAGTCTGGCAGATGTTGAAATTAATGAAGCAAATGGAATCTGTACTAACCTCTGCAGCCAGTGCTGAGGCAGTGCTCCTGGGCTGTAGAGATGGCTAAAGAGTTAAGAGCTGTACTGAGTTTGCAGAAGACCTGAGTTCCCACCACCCATGTCAGGTGGCTCACAGTTTAACTCCAGGTCCAAGTTATCTGATGCCTCTGGCCTCCATGGGTAAGAGCAATCACAGATTCAGACCTGCTCCCCAACATGCACGCACACACACACACACACACACACACACACACACACACACACACACACACACACGATAATTTACAATTATGAAATTGACATTTTTTAAATTATGTTTCTGATTTCTGTGAAGATAGTTTTGCTGAGAAATTGCTTTCACTTCATTTTTAAACATGATTTAGACTCTAGTTGCTTTTAAAACATCACAATTAGCTACACTGTATTTATTGTATTACCTGTGATGCTCTTTGTTAAATTCCCTCAGGCACAATGTTCATTTTCTGTTGTGAATGGCACTACTTTTCTGTCATGATTGTTGTTGATTGCTGTAGTAAGAATTCTGTGACAGCTCATTATACTTCATAATATCCTGTGTCATGTCTATCAGGAGTTCCTCATTTATAAGGTAGTTATGGTAGACAAAAACATGGTCATTCAATGCCCAAAATATGTACCTCAAATCCCAGAAATGTGTGATTGTTACCTTACTTGGATAAAATTTTTTTCAGATGTAGCTAAGTTAAGCATTTTGAGATGAAATCATCTTAGATTGTCTGGGTTGGGTCCTGCATTGGTCAGATTCTCTTGCTAAACAAAACAAGGAAAGGAGGAAGAAGAAGAGGGACAAGGCAAGATGGGGAAAAAGAGAGAAGAGAGTTTTTGTTTTGTTTAAACAGAAATTTTTTTGGAATTGGCCCTGTATTATTGGCAAGTTTGAAATCCACAAGGCAGGCTTGCAATTTGGCTGAAAATTGATATTGCAGCTTTAAGAGTGGAGTTTGGGCAGCAGGGTAAGAGGCTGGCATGTGAACACAGTTCTTTCTTCTCCACAAAACATCCTACTTTGCTCTTAAGGTCCTCAGTAAAATGCATGAGGCCCACTGGGATTATGGAGAGCAATCTACCTTAGCATACCATTAATCATCTCTGTGAAATACCATCTCCTCGTCATCTAGACTTCATCAAAAAGACAACAGGCTGAATCTGAAGGCAAGTGTCTTGGTAGAGACAAAAAGGCAAACAAAGGCAGGGAATGCCGATACAGTTACTATCCAAAGCTACAGGTAGAAAGATGCAGTCAAGATCCATTTCTCCCCTAGAAAGGAGGAGTATGTTGACACCTTGGTTTCAGACATCTTGACTCTAGACCCATAAGAGAATGAGTTTCTTATGTTAAAAAAGATTATATAATAAAACAACAGGCTGGAAGCTGATATAATTGATGACAATAGAATAAACGTTCACATCATCTTACATACTTGCTTTTATTTTATTAAATTTTTCTATTGCATTGTTTTATGGTTATGGTTTTTTTTTTGCCTTTCCAGGTGTGCATTTCACCATACTTATCACACTTAAAAAGGACAATTGTCCACTATAGTATTTAATTTGTGTGTTTGCTTGCTTGCTTGTTTTTTGAGACAAGGTTTCTCTGTATAACAGCCCTGGCTGTCCTGGAACTCACTCCATAGACCAGGCTGACATGGAACTCAGAGAGATCCACCTACCTCTGCGTCCTGAGTTCTTGGAATAAAGACATGTGCCACCACCACTAAGAAACTGCTGTATTTTAAAAGCAGTGAACATCTTGATTCTAGATTTCATAATATAAAGTAGTACCAGATACATTTTTTTCAAATACGGAAATGATATTGAAAGAAGAAATTCTGAAATTGAAGTTTCATTTTGAGTTATAAAAGAGGTAGTGAAAAATAAGGTAAATAAGAGTTTCTTAAAGGAAAGATTAATTAATATGTATTCTTTGCTAAATGAAGGGATGGAAAAGAAATGATGATATAATTAAATAGATAGATAGATAGATAGATAGATAGATAGATAGATAGATAGATATAGATATAATTAAATTTGGGGGGACAAAGTGATTAGTTAAACAAAGGTACACTTAACAAGGATGGTGAGTAGAGGTACCAGGTGAGTTTCTGTTTGTGTTTGTGTGCATGCACGCATGTACACATGTGCATACATGCATATGCTTAAATGAGCATGTACACACTTGGATAATTTGTAGATAAAAGCAGGAGACAGTGGGAAAGAATTGGGATCAACAAAGAGAGGAGTAGGTAAAAAATGAGAAAGGCCTACATTCTGAATTTATTGAATTTGAGATGTGATAAAGCATCTACATATAAATAAAATGTTTTCACCAACATAATGTTACTGTTAGAGAATAAACAGAAAACAAACCCAACACTTACAGAGGAGTCTATCACTAGAAAATGCATTTGGCACAAAGTCTGAAAATGAATATAGATATCCAAATCATACATGCTGAACTACATCATTGATGAAAATGTTAAGATTATGGGAACATAGACAGCACTGTCTTCTAAGAAGCATATCCTATTTTCTGTGCTTTTCCTACTGAGCTCTCTGAGGGCAAGAAACATGATCAGTTTTAGAAACCAAAATATCACTGAAAACTATCATTGCCCTTAGCAGGAACTGGAGAAATTATTTAGCAGCCACCCTGCATGATGTCAGGCTCATATGGTATTTCTGCAAAGAGCTTCAGAACCAGTTTGATTTGGGGCAGTAAGAACATAAGGTTTCCATACTCCGAGTGATTCCACCAGAAGGAAACTACGGCCGCAGAACACACAGTGTTTCCATGCAGTTGGCAGTACCCTTTGCTGTCTGAGTATCGACTCATGCAGTCCTCTTAATAACCCCAGTCCAGCTCTGAAGATGGGGACACTGAGTCATACTGTAATGTGCAGTTACGAATCTGCCTGAGGCCAGGCGTTGGTGGCGCACGCCTTTAATCCCAACACTCGGAAAGCAGAGGCAGGTGGATCTCTGTGAGTTCGAGGCCATCCTGGTCTTCAGAGTGAGTGCCAGGATAGGCTCCAAAGCTACACAGAGAAACCCTGTCTCGAAAAAAAAAAAAAAAAAAAAAACAAAAAAACAAAAAAAAAAACAAAAAAAAACAAAAAAAAAAAAAGGAAAAAGAAGAAAAGAATCTGCCTGAGGCCACACAACTGATATGGGCTGGAACAGGATTTCGCCCATAATGCAAATCACAAACTATACGACCTCTGTTCTGTATACTGGGAGGAGGATGGTGACTTATTTATATGGTTATTCAGAATCCTTTATTTAGTGCCCACTACCTCTTCTTTTTCCACTGAAGTGCCAAGAAGCTGGGAAACAAAAAGACAAAGTAGAAAAGTCAGCCTTGTCTTTAACCCTTGTGCTACTGAGATCAATGAAGATGCACTATGGTGAGTTCTAAAATTCCTCCTGTAAGGATCTTGCTATTCTTAACATCCTAGAGTACTGCAACTCCAGAATCCTAAAGACAGGGACCATAGCAAACAGGATGTCCTCATTTCAACAAAAGGGCAGTGTGTCTTAAATTGGCGTGGGCACTGAAAGTTCAGATGAGTCTGTCAGCTGTTTCTTCCTTTTATCTTTCATTTTTTTACTTCTGATGAACCAGAACTTTCTTTACACAACTCAATGAGAGAGCTAAAGTGCCAAACCCAAGTCATCAGACACTTTCTGGGTCAAAGAGTTGTATCCAACCCAAAGAGTTTTGAATATACAGAGTACAGAGGAGAGAATAAAGTTTGAGGTTTTCAAGGAATGCTACAGAAACTTCAGTACTTAGGTGCAACATTATAGGCATTCACCTTCTTCCACACAGGAGAAAGTTAGTGCTTTCCAAATTCTAGGCTATGTTAATATTTAAGATCAAAAGCAAAAACAAAACAAAAACAAAAAACAAAAAAAAGAATCACAGCCAATTTTCATTCCCTATCCAAATCTTTCTATCAGCATTATTTTCAAAATACATTGTCCCTTGGTGATGGCAAATAGTTGACACAGCTACAGTTCTACAATGAAAGGAACCAAAGCACCACTGCCATCACTTTGCATCAGCTCTGACATTGAATATGCCATCTCACCTAAATGTCCAGGCCTCACTGGAACTCTGCCTGGAAAACAGTCCTCGGTACTTCTGGCAGAAGCAGTGGCAGCAGCTGCTGCTGGGTTTCATCTCAGTATTATTTGGGATGCTATGAGAATTATACACTAGTATCTCCTGGAATCCACAGGGACTGGCTCCAGAACCTCCACTGCAACAAAAGTCTTCAGATATTCAGGACCCTTAAAAGGCCCTAGTGTTTGCCTACTCCTTCCCCGTGTACTTTAAAGCAATTCCTTCAAACACAATGCAACATGAATTCTGTGTAAATGGAAGCTATGTTGATTTTTTAATAGGAAGACAAGAAGAGGACTTCTACAGGTTCATGTAGTGTAGAAGCAATATTTCTAGATGATGTTCAATCTAGGGCTGGAAACTATCACACAAACAGCACCCACAGACTTGAAGGGCAAAGGATTGACTGTTTACCTCTAGAGAACCTGTGCCTTCTCATCTTCTTCCCTTAAAGATGCCATTGATTCTATGAAAGTACTTAAGTCAGAACATGTAATCAGTGGCTAAAAAGCTCCATGTTCTGCAATATATAATAAATACAGAAGAGCCACATATTCAGATTACTTTACACATAATTTTTTTGCAGCTCTTCAAATTCATTAAGGAAAATTTCAGTTTACCAAGAAAAAAAATCAATAATCTCCTATTAATGGAAATGCTCACACATTATAGCCAGATACTATTGTGGGAATAAAATAAAGGGTCTTTTGAAACTTTTTGTAACACTTTCACAGAGTGGTGTATAGCTAATAATGACCTTTTTCCTTTGAGGAAGAAAATTTTATCATCATAAGTACTCCTCTAAACTTTTCTTTTGCCACACCATTTTTGAGACAAGATTTGTCTATCCATCTGTCTGTCTGTCTGTCTGTCTGTCTGTCTGTCTGTCTATCTATCTACTTGGCTACTTGCCTATCTACCTACCTACCTATGCAACCTTATTACCATCTACCATCATCCACCCGTAGATTTCTCATAAGACAGATACTGAATGGTAAAGACAGGTCCTAAACTAGATTTTGAACCCACGTGTTTAATTCTAGTGCTCATTTTCCTTTGGTTTCATTTTTCAAATATAATTTTTAGTAACTAAATATGGTATTTATTAAATCTCTCTAGTGGGTAAGATTGGTGTATAACTATTTATAATTGTTTAATACTAGTGAATTTTTATTTCTGAAGGAATTATTTGCATTCATAAAACAAGTGGCTATGTTAAGATTTTACAGCATAATACATTTATCTTCTTTGTGTTGATAATTTGATCTTCTAGTAAACAGCTAATGTCAGTTGTAAATCCCCCCACTTTAAATTCAATATATTATTTGGAGATTCGACAAATGACATTTAAGGGGTTTTTGAACAAGAAATAAAACAAATGGGAAGTGATAAATTATTCTGAGAAAGTCTACAAGAAGAGATAAGAGAGGACAATACAACTTTGAAGATGTATGAATGCTAAAGGGAATGAATGTGTTTGTCCATGAAGGGTAGAGAAAACAATGACCTGTTAGAAGATTGTGTGACTTAGTAGCAATACTTTGGATTTTTGTATCCATTTATTAAGGAAGCATTACTTTAATGCCTTAGTTATAAAATTTCTTTAAGATGAGATTTTTAAAAACTGTCTTAAGATATGAATCTTAAGATAAAATCCCTGGCCATGAGGTAGTGGCCCACACCTTTAATCCCAGCACTTGGGAGGCAGAGGCAGGCTGATCTCTTTGAGTTTGAGGCCAGCCTACTCTACAGAATGAGTTCCGGGACAGCCTCCAAAGCTACAAAGAAACCCTGTTTCCAAGCCCCCACCCCCGAAAAAGATAAAAATCCCTGAGCAAATCCTTCCAATAAATATAAGGTATAGACACTAGTCTTTCTTCAAGATTTCTACAGAAAAAAATTGGTTAAGTTCAGAGATGAATAAATAACTGAGGTGTGTCATAAGATGAGAATCAGTTAAATAAAATTAGAGATAGAGTCTGGAGTCAAGAAAAATTTTTAAATTACATATGGAAAAATACTAGTATATGTGCTCTTATTGCACTTGGAATGCAATCACAATACTCTATCTGGTTTGATTTTATAAGTAAAAGTAATAAAAGTGTAAATTGTTCATCTGCATTCCCTGACTTTTACAGTTAAAGAGGAATTAGACATGGTTGTTTTGGCTTTAGCGGGAGCTCACTATGTTCTTAGTGAGACTATTTAGAGCATATTAAGCAGGACCTTTATTTTCTTTGAACCTTATTCATCTTAGCTATGGAGCTGCACCCAAAGAACTCTTATATTAGGTAAGATTGTGATCTGCTTCAGGGAAAATCTGCATGGATTTTTGGTCGTCTCCTAGGTGGGCAATGAATTACAGTTTGAAATACTTCTGGAGACGACTTTTTCCTACAAAGTTGTATTTGACTTCTCTCAGAAGACAGAACAATTTTAAGATCTGTGTGGTAGACTGGATAAGATCTTACAACCTGTCAAATATATTTTTCAATTCTATGAGATTTTCTCTTGTATTTGCCAATGCTGTATGAATATGCTCATTCAAAATGGATATGAGAAAAACATTTACGTTTTCAACAAACATAATTTATTTATGATTCACTTGCCACCACTGAACAGGTTATAAAATTCTGATTTCTATACACACATTTTTTAAAAAGTAATTTTAAACCAGCATACATGAAGGGTTTTGTTATGGCATTCATAATATGCATTATTGTACTTCGTTCTAAATTTATTTTCCTCTCCTATTGTCTTCACCATGTCCCTGAAACATCTGGCTGGTCCCCTTCCTTCCCTCATGTCACATGTATCAAGATCTCCCCTTCTCCTCACATGATCCTCTTTCTAGTTTCCCCTCTCTCTCTTCCTCTGTCTCTCTCCTAAACACACACATCACACAACATATGTATATATTTATATAAAAACACTTAAATATATGTGCTTGTATATAATACAAATATACATGTATTTATAAACATATGTACATACTGTATACATGTACAAACACTATATACTCACACACATGTACACACATTCAAGAGAGACCTTTCTGTCCTTACAATATAGATGATCATAGTATTTTAATTGTCTAATTCACTGTTATTCATAAATGCTATAAAGTGTGTTGTATATATTACTCTAAAATATTGTTGATATATTAACCATCAGGTGCAGTTTCTTCTGAAATAACTGATCAGTATATCAGAAGATTATTGAGAAAGTCAGAAGACTATATCTATTGTTCTATTAATTTATGATCCCATTATGAAAATGTCAAGTTTTGAAATAATCTAATAACTAGCCAGTTTTTAAATTAATATTCATGAGGACATTTCCTGAGCATCTTCTGTGGTTCCAACCTTTTTCTTTAGCATAGTTATAGAATGCATAGCACTTTGCTATAAACCAGCTTAACTTTTGTCACAGATAAAGCAATTGACCCACGTTTGTATTTTGAGTTGCTTCCTAACCTTTGGGATACAAGAAACCTGTGAGCAAAAATTTACCATTTCTATTTAAATCAATATAATATTAAGAGAGGACCTCCTGGGTCAGTGCCCTCCCCCTTTACCATTATCATATTGTGGTATGGACATGATGACATGATTAGTGTAGTTATTTTCTAACATCCAGATTTACTAGCCTTATGAGAATGAAAAGTATCACTTAGGAAGTGAGTAGAAAGGTAGAATGAAGCTACAGTAAGCCATAGTAACTCTGAGACACATATCAGGAACTGATTGCCTTACTCACAGAGAATTCATAAGAGCAATCAGGATTTAAGCACCCTTTGCTGGGAGTTTTAACCACTTTGAGCATGCTTAGGGTGTCAGTATTTCTGGGCATAGTGATAGATATTCTATCACAAAAGACTCACAAACTTTGCTAGACAGAGATTAAGGTAAACTAAAGGATGCTTCAACACCCTTAATCTGAACAGCAGTTCTGTACCCTGGCACCTCCTGTATTCCTTTTGAAAGCACCTGATATTCCATCACTGTGATTCTCAGGCATATAGACAGAACTGGTTCTCATCTTCTCAGGACTTGTTTCATCATCATCCATTATCCATGTCACCAGCATTAACCAGGTCTCCAAGATCACATTACTTCCTCTCATACTGTCATCCCCAGCATCGTCCTGTACTCATTCTTTAACTGTCTAAGGCTGCCCTCAACTTATCCTAAAGACTTGGAAGTCTCCTTCCAATCTCCAAGCCTAACATGACTAAACATTGCTCTGAACTCATTCTCTTCTTAATTACTCCTTTAATAGGCCACAAGCCAAATGTGAATGTACTCTGAACATACTGGCTTCTTACTAACTCTAGTGAACAAATTTGTAGCTTTACCTTATACTCTAGAAGGTGGGATAAATCTTGTCGTGCTACTTTTATTCATAATTTTTAGTCCCACTAGAAACCAATTCAACTTAAGCCACACAACTATCATTGCCCAAAACTTTTCAAATCACTTATTTAAATTGTGACATTCTTTTGTATGATATCAGCCTTATTGGAACATTGTATATCATTCAAATGGTCATATTCTGGTGTCTTAATTCTTTGACCTTGTCATCTTAAATAACCCCATTAATTGTCCCTGACAGCCTGTCACTACTATAATAAAAGCTTAGTTCTAACTTTCACCTAGAGTATCAGAGTCTTCACTCTCATTGTATGCACTTTCTCCTGTCCTTCAGCATTGAACTCTTACTGTGCCTGCAACTCCTTTCCATTTACAAACACAAGATTAAAATATCAACTACTTTCTAATGGCTTTCACTGACAGTCTCCTTTTGCACATCATTCTCTTCATTTCTTGTTTGCATCCCATGACAAATCATTACTGGCACCACCTTAACTGTATTTCCAACACCCTGGACACTCTTAACCCAGTCAGAATACTTGTTTCTGTCATTATCTGTATTGGTGTATCCAATTTCATAGGAAGAAGCATACAGTAAACTACCCCCATACTATAAAATAGACATGACACTCAAAATTGGGTTTTATGTTTTCTAATAAACTCAATCAGTTTACTACTCCCCAAATAATTATTTAGCACTTATGTTCCCCAAAGAGCACTGATTTCTTTCCCCTACTCATGCATAGATAATGATTTCACAATTCACTTAGTTAATATAATAGTTGTCAGAATTCTCTCACCTTCCAATTATTGAGTCTGTCAATCTGCCCACATACCTACCATCTGCAAGTCTTCCCTCTGTTCTTTCCTTTAATAGAGATGGATGCTCTTCTTTTAAACAAGACCAGTTTCTGCACTATGCTCTGGATTCCACATTTCATTTCTTTGTCTCTTCTAAGCTTTTACTGCAACAAGATAGTATCTTTACCTTATATCATGAAATTCAAAGTTATTCTGTGTCGTTCTATTTCTATACATGAAATCCAAGTTATTCTACTTATTATGCAAAAACATGCCCAAGAGTTTTTCAAAACACATAAATGTACACACATACACATATAACTACAACTACAGAGAAGCACACATATATAAGAATTTCTGGCAGTGTATTTTTATCTGAAAATCATTTTCCTTCTCACTCTTTCACATTCACAGTTCAGTACACACCAATCTGATGTCTCTCAAACAAACATCTGAAATTTCTCATCGAGGTCACCTTCAAACCCCTGGCTCCCAAATTCAGCAGTGAGTTCTCCCCCTTCATTTCTTCCTGAACTAATGCAGCTGACCTACACCCTTCCTCAACACTTTCTTTCTTGATCTGTGTCACTCACTTTGATCATTTTTATATTACTTTCTTGCTGATTCCAGAATATCACTTCCCCATTGTTTCTCTTAATCTCCAAATAATGATGTTCCTTGATAATTAATCCTGGTTGTCCAGGTTCTCTTAATGAGCATTGTCTTCTAAGGGTGCATTTACTCTCAGGCCTTTAAATGCCATACATTTGCTCTGAGAACAAATTACTTTCAGGGCAACTTTTTCCTTTGTAAATGCTCTGTTTCCAAATTCAGTTCAGCTGTGTGCCTGGCATTTTCATACTGATGTCTGACCTGCATGTTAGCCTCACTGTGGTCAAATCTAAATCCTGATGTCACTTTAATGTTAGATTTCTAACCTCATCTTCAATCTCCTAGCCTCCATGATCGCACAACAAATAACACCAGTATCCACCCAATGTACTCAAGTGAAAACCAAAAAGATGGTAAAAAATGTCTCTTCTGTCTCTTTCTAAATAGCAAGTCCTACTGCTTCTGTCTCCAAAATTTATCAGTTTCTGTCCAAAAATTTATCAGTGAGTCTTTGGTTTTCTTTAATACCATCATTATTATGTTTGTTTGCCTATAATTCATTCTCTAAAGAAGCCATTCAAAAACAACAACCAAATCCTTTATGTTATTGCTTTAAAAAACAGGAAGTGGTTTCCAACTGCTCATACAGCAAAATTTCCATTTGCCTATAAGGCCCTGTGAGCAGTGACCTACCTATGTGCTCAGCATCATGCTTCAGACCTCTCCCTCTGAGCTCTCAGCTCACACCAAGGACCATTGTCACCTTACCTCTATCTGAGCATGTTAACCATTATCCTAGATGCTGCAGATTCCTTATTAAATAACTTATCTGGACCCCAAAATACATTTCTATCCCATGATCTCATTTGTTCCCTCCTATGCATTTGTCAATATTTACAACTATCTTTAATTAATTTCTTATGTCTTTAACTTCTCTAATAAGATTTATGTTTTACAATAAAGCAATCCTGTACTCCTCTTTAGCTCTGTTCCTTTCAGCATTTATCAAGGGGACCTGCAAAACATGGACATTCAATAAATATTTAATGAATAAAAATGAAACAATATATAGACAACCTAAATTTTGTTCAATGTCCTCTTTTATTACAGAACCACACTGCTGGCAATGGATGCCTAGCATGGTGTATGGAATTTTTCAACATAAAATAATCTCTTCTGGGTCTTTCCTAGCCATCCACCATGGCGGGTGGGTGAAAGACCCAAGCTAACATGGGGTTAGCTCATTAAACAACAATAAAGCCTCGTGCAGTTTGCATCAAGCTTTTGACTCCGCATGGGGATTGGGGTGGCCACTTTCCTGGGCTAAGATCCTGGAAGCCTGAGTTTCCGGGGTCTTACATTTGGGGGCTCATCCTGGATTTTCGACCACCCCTCACCTGAGTGGAGTCGATCTTGGAGGTAAGCGGGTACCCTGTATTGTCTGTGTCTTTGTGTTTTTTATGCCGGCTGAAATCTGGTTCTGTGCTTTGCAGTCGCTCGTGTCTCGGGAAGAGATGAGAGCTCTAGTCTGATCAGCAGACGTGCTGGGAGATCACCGACTGCCACCCTGGAAGACGTTCCAGGAAATCTGTGGGAACCTCAGGGACGCTTGGGAGATTCCGGTCTGGGAGCAGGTGAGGGTACGGTAGTTCTCCTGGATTGGGGAAGTTATACACGCTCCCGGCCGTCTGTATTTCTGGAGTGGTTTTGTCTGTCTAGGTGGAGACAGACATCTGATAGTTTTTGTCTGGGTGTCTTGGGTTTCTGTTTTTGTCTTATTTGTGACGTTGATGATGGGATCGACCGTAACCAACCCCCCTCAGTCTGACTTTTGACCATTGGATGGACGTTAAGGACCATAGATAGTCAGTTAAAGTTACGACACCCCTTTCGTTGAGTCACGTGGTGCCACACTAGGCAACTTTCTTTTCCAGTCTTTGTTTCTGTACGGCTCCTGTGAAGCCTGGAGGGTTGGAAGGAGCTGGGTGACTGGACAGCTGTGCAGGTTTGTTATCTATGTTATCTGATCTGTTGCATTCCACGCCCTCCCCGCCTGCTTTTCGGTGGTGTGTCAGTTCTGTTAATTTTGTAAATATGGTCACTAGCGCCATCTGTAAGTAGGCCTACAAGAATTGTTTAGGGCGGAGGTTCAGGTGACAGCTTCTGCAGTCTGTAGGAGTGGGGACTTGGTAGGACCAAGTTGCTTGCTGCATCTGTAAGAGGACCCAAGCGGGTCGCCCAATCTGTAGGACAGGGACTTGCTGGGAGCAAGTCATCTAAAATTCCGAATAGGACCCTAGTCTGTGTTACTGTGCTGTCTGTCCAAGTGTCACATTTGTGTGTTTGTTAAGCATCTCTTTCTGTCCCTACTGCCCATGCATGTGGCATGCATGGATCAGGGGACTTTTGCTGCCCTGAGCACGTGGCGAGGACAGGAGTTCCTCTGCCATGCGCCATGGGTTAGAGTGTACTTCGGTGGAGTCCCCTGAGGCTGCTACTCTGAACTCCAACCATTGCTGTGGCCCTCACAGCTGAGTCTGGCCAATGTAGGTGAGTCTGTTTTGCTATCTTCACCTGCTACTCTGTGAGGCATGCGAAGTGGGGCTGTCTCTGCACCAACTGCCATCCTGCCGTGGGTCATGGCTTGCAAGGCCACCATCTGCCTGGCTGCCCGGCCTTCTCTGGGCTCCACACACAAGTATGCAGGGGTCTTTTTCCCACCCCGAATTGGCCGAGGGTCTGGGATTACCAGCAGCACCCCTCTCCCCCCAGGTCTCTGCCGTGAGCACATGGAGCTGGGGTAGATGAACTTATCTGGCCTGATACGGACTTCTAAAAAAACGGCATAAAGTTATTAAAAAAAAAAAAAACCTTAAGAAGGACTTTGATGAGAGTTTTTATGTTGACTAAGAAATGAGAAAAAATGTAGGAGACTAAAATAATAAAGAGAGAAAGGAAAAAAGAAATTTGTCTAAGAATGTCTATCAAAATCAAAGAAATGTACTAAAGGTATATAGGAAGTTATAGAGGATTAAAGCAAGTTGCAGAAGATCAGAGGAAAGTTGTCGAAGGTCAGAGGAAAGGTTGTTAAAAGTCAGAGAAAAAAATATAAACTGTTTGCTATGGTTTCTCATGTCTACAAATAGTAAATTTTAAAAATTGGTAACATAAGTTAAAATTTTAACCATATTAAGCTAATTTTGTTTAAAAAGTCCTGTTTATTTCTCAAGTAAATTATGTATACTTGTTTTAAAAATGTCCTGTTTCCTGGCATAACCTAAGTTCTGTTACAAGCATACAACTGAAACAAATGGTACAGGTCACCACCATTTGGTAGCCAGCCACATGGGACAAAATGACTGGTAGCCATTTTGCTGAAGTTGAAAAAAGATACTTAAACTGCCATCTTGACTAAAGATGACCGCATGGAAATTAGGGGTACCACCTTAGAAACAAGTTTTTCAGTTAAGATTTAAAATGTTAATGCTTCCAGGACAGGCTCCAAAGTCACAGAAAAACCCTGTCTCAGAAAGAAGTTAAGTTAAAGCCAATTACAGTCAGACTGAATTAATTAATTACAGAAATAAGACCTTACCAAGCCACCTGTGTGCTTAAGGCAAGTAACTAAAACAGACAGACCTCTAATGCTTCAGAGACCTGCAGAATATGGCATTTAAAATGTTATTTTAAAAGTTTACAATATCAGACAGACTACCAGATCCTGACAGTGACCCAAAGTCTCCAAAGATTATGAGGCACCCCAGTTCCTGCACCTGGATGATGGTGACGCTGACCAGTGAGCAAGATGCTCGGATGTGATACCTGCTGCCTGCCAGGACCTGGCTGATACTGTGGACAAAGCTGCTGGACACTGGAAAATTGATTGTACCCCTTTGCCTAGACAAAACAAGGTCAGTCTTTTCCATGTCCCTCTTCCACAGAGAGAAAATCACCTCTCACCTTATAGGCCTGGCAAAGATTGCTGTTCTTTGAGACATCTGCCTCCAGCGATAATGGAGAAACTTGGGTATGACTAACTGTATATGGACTGGCTTCTAACTGGCTTCTGTCACTTTTTAGTAGATTCGGATAAAATACACCTTTCTCAGATCTCTGAAATATTAATGGTTGTCAGCTTGACCAGATCAGATCCACTATAGGCTATAGTCAGTATGTTAGCTGATAAAGTAATGACTATTTACTGTTCAGGCACAAGCTCAAGGTTTTTAGGTTTATTTTGGTTGTCATCTAAGCATAAACTTAAAGGGCTTTTCATCAGGCCAAAGGCACCTCTGTCCAATCCATACCTGGCTCTCTGGACAGAAGAAAAATGAATGTACATGCTTCTAGCCCAAATCTGTAATTATTGCTAGGACTCAAAATTATAAATAGGTTCCTGCTGTTTGAACAGATATCCAGATATCTGCTTTTTCTGCACTGTGGGCTTCAGTAAATAAGTTTTAACTTCTGTTCCTAGTTTAAACATGTCTTAAACAGGATTCTGCTTCTGGCAGACATCTGATTGTCAGTTGCTGACTACAGGCTGTTCTAAGTAGACTTTGAGCCTGGATGTGCTGTGGATGTGAACCAGTTCAGCTGATGTGGACACCCTCTGTCTCTGCAACAGAATCTGCCAACCAGAAGCTCCTGATGGATTCCCCATTGCCTAAATTCCTTTTTTTTTTGCTTTTGACTAGCATTTCAGCCTTCTTGGGAACTTCGTCCCAAAGTCAGCAGGAAGTAGCATGAAAATGAATAAGTCACCCATTTTCCTCGGTTAAAATGCTAAGTCAAAAGGAACTCCCTTACATGGGGGATGACAATATCTCTCACTCCCTGATGGGGATGAGGGAGAGACAGCAATTCCATGATTGGATTTTCCAAAAAAGAAAATGAGGGAATGAAGGGGCCAGCTCCCCATTTCAGCAGCCATAACAGCCTAACACATATTTGTCTGACCTTGTCTTAGTCACTAAGGTCAGATGCCTGCCTCATGGCAAGGAACTTATCAGAAATTAGCTGGTGGTGGTATGCTTTACGGCTCTGGGTGTGCTTTATGGACAAGCACACAGCAATGACGCACAGAGCATAGCAACCACCCTGGGAGGGCCTATGGGCCATAACAACCAGTTGACCAATCAACACGGGGCAAACCCTCCAAGCCTGGAGGCACACCAATCCTGAGCCTGTGCTTACCCCTAGACACTCCCCTTATGCTGCCCTATAAGATCTCTATGCAGCCACTTCGAACTGTCTTTCCTAGCCATCTGCCATGGCGGGTGGGTGAAAGACCTGAGCTAACATGGGGTTAGCTCATTAAACAACAATAAAGCCTCATGCAGTTTGCATAAAAAAAAAAAAAACTCTTCTGTAAGGGAGACCTAAATGTTACTAAATAAAAAGCCAATACTTAGCAAAAAAGTTAAAAACTGTTATTTGGCTACCACCCTTCTATAAACAAAAATATGTGCACTTTTCCTGTGCTTTTCTAATATTTGTTAAGTTAAATCTATGATATGACAGCAAATACAATACATGAATAAGATTGTATTTGAGTTACTTTCATGATGCAAGGCAAATGCTGGGAAGATGCACTACAGAGAATAACTGTGCTGTGGCCCATGCCCTTTCTTTATTATCTAATCTGCTAGCACACAATATAAAGGCATGATCTGCATTATTTTTACCTGCTGAAAAGAAATACAAATGCATCGATGAAGGCATGCCTATGGAGCTTGTGCCTCGCCTTTAATTTCTAAGGCATATGGTCTCCAAATATCCAAACTCCTTCAAATCCCTCTTATTACTTTATTCAACTCTCTCCCCAGGGAAAGGTGTAAGAAGTCATCCATCTAGTATCATAAATTACAACACTGACAAATGGATGATTTCTACCAGCACTGGAAACACTTAATAATAAAGCTGTAATTCTGTACAGTGAAGAAAAAGAAAAGAAGGCAAAAAGGCAGGCTTTGAGTGGGTAAAGACTCCTTGTTGACACTGAATTGCTGTAATAGAAGGATACGCCTCAGACTTTGGACTGAACTGACAGTAACTGCATACATTTAAGGCATTAATATGATGACCTGAGGCATCACCTTACTCCTGGTAATCAAGGTTAGCTATGTCAGACCATGGGGCAAAATTCTTTAAGTTTTTATAATGATTACATTGAGGAACCAGAAAGTCTAACTTATTTTTTTGTAATGATTGTTGAATAATAGGTGGCATTATAACAAACAGAGACCCTTCTGGGGCACATCACTTAGAAAAAAAAATACTAAAATTATATATATCTGATATGTATCTCTATCTGATAAGAAAGGGATTCATTGGATGTCAACACAACCCATTTAAAATGTTAAAAATAAATTTGCATTTCTTATTATCAAGTTGAGAACATTAAATCAAATAAATATTGATATACAGCTTCATATGTACAGGATAAAATAAAAAATGGCTTGGCCATTTAAAAGCAGTCAATAAAAGGATATGGTGTTTTAATGGGAATTATTTTATTTTTAAAATGCAAAAGAAGCTGCAAATAATTCAAGATTATAGTATATGAATATTTATTTTGCCATGATCTAATTAAAGATTTGCTTGAATAATTACTGTCTGGAGGGAAATGCATTTATTAGTGATATGCGATAGTACAATAAATTCATATGTAAATAAAAAGATAGAGAGAAATGGTATCTCCTGTCAGTAGAGATTATTAAATATTAATCCTAAATTTTCTTTAAAGATTTTTATGAGGCTCTTATACCTTCTGTCATTGTTACTTTTCTCCAAACTTCCTACACACTAGAATTCATGAATAGACAAGTATCTTTAAAGGGTATGTTAAGAAATATTTTTAACTTTAATAAAAGAATAGGATCACTGTGTTTAATGACCGTAATAACACTGTTTATCTTTCACCAATGTTAAGATGTAGCTTTATGACTTCCAAAATAAACAAATTAAAAATAATCATTAAGTGATTATTTAATTACCTATTACAGTAAGTATTTTTCTATCACTGGACCAAGGGAACAGCTTAACAAAGATGAATATATATATATATATATATATATATATATATATATATATATATCAGCTCATGGTTTCCAGAGTCAAGTTCATTGTTGCTTGGCCTCCTACACTCACATAGAACATCATGCCAGTAGGAAGATGTGAAGGAGGTTCTCACATCATAGTAAACAGAAAACAGAGATGTGAGAAAGGGACTGGAACCACATACAAACTTTAAATTCATTCTTTTGGTGACTGACTTCCTTCACCTATACCTCACCTATGATTTCTAGATCCTCCCTCCTATACTAAAACCACCAGTCAGAACATAGCATCCACTACACACACCTGCTGGGGCACAATGGACTCAGAACACAGTGTGCAATATATGCACCTGCAGGGACCAACTCGCATTGAAATCATAATTTTACACTAGTATTTTCTTCTCTCTCTCTCTCTCTCTCTCTCTCTCTCTCTCTCTCTCTCTCTCTCTCTCTCCACACACACACACACACACACACACACACACACACACACACACACACACAAACACCTTGTGCTTCTTGTATCTCTTTCATTTGATATTAGCAGCAGAGCAGTTCACAGGAAGGAAAACAGCCAGCACTTGTATTGGGTTAGGATTGCCTAGATGCAGGGTCCTGTGCACTTGTCTTCTTGAGAGGTCATTCTCAGGGAAAAAGGATACAGAGAAAAGGTAGGGTTCTTACATCTCATCCCACATCAGCCTGATAACTTGGGAGAATGTCGGATGCAATCGACAATTGAATTTATCCCTCCTTAGGACAAAGAGGCTTCCCAGTGTCTGTCAGTTGTTGTCAATCATTAAGTGGGGGAAGGAGCCCAGCATAACTCTGCAGACTAGGCGACAGCTTCAAAGCTGCTAGTGAGCAATACTTAGAGCCGCCTGCTTTTGGTCACACTGACAAAGCAGGTGCAGGTCTGAGATTTATCCCAGCAATGGAATAGACCTTCCTAAACTGTCATATCCCAGTGTTCCACACAGGCAAGAAATTTTACTACTTGAGCATAATATTATTATTCCCTTTGGAAAACCATGTTAAGTTTTGTATTTTCTTAGTAAAGGACTTCCAGAGTGTACTATATGGAGCAAACACAGCAATGTGAGAAAGAGCTACCTTTCGTCTTCCGTTAAGAAACAAGGGCAGTGTGGGCAAGCTGGAAACTGTGTGCTCGTCTTCTAGTGTTTGTGCTGCTTACTTATTTTAATCAACTTCACAAAAATTGGGGTCATTTGCGAAGAAGGATCCTCAATTGAGAAAATGCTTCCAATAAATTGGTTTGTAGTGGGGCATTTTTTTAATTAATGTCTAGGATGGGAGGGACAAGCCCACTGTGGGTGGTGCCACCCTCCTATGGTGGCCCTGGGGTGTATAAGAAAGCAAAGTGAACAAGCCAATGGGAGCACCGTGGGAAGTAGTGTTACCCCATTGCCTCTGCTTCAGTTGCTGACAGCAGGTGCCTGATCTGAGTTCCTGCCCTGCTTTCCCCTCATGATGCTCTCTAAACATGAATTCTACTCTCCCCAGCTGCTTTGGGGAAGTCAGGGTTTGATCATAGCAATAGAAAGCAGAAGAGACAGCATAAGCATTGATCTCTCTGGAAACCTAACCATTAGCTAATTTTGAGTGTCCATCAAGTTTGAAATGATTTATTACTCTGATTTTCACTGTGTAGTTGCTATAGTACACAGCCTTCTGTGACATAGTACTAACAATATCTGAGGCACAGAAGATTTACCATAGACCATTAAATGAGTAAATTCCTAGGTAGGCTGAGACATCCTGTCTCCTTAACATTAACGATGGTCAAAGGGAGGCAATTTTGACACTTTAAACATCTTCACAATTTCAATTGCATAGTGTTGATGATATGAACAATTTGAGGAGCAAATTTTACAATGACTACCTTGTCACAGCATGTAAAATGGTACCATGGAAGCTGACAGTTGAATAACAACAACAAAAAAGTCATCACTACAACCTATATCCAAGACTCTGAATACTAGATGGTTATTCAGGTTTCCATGAAAATGGCCACTGATTAACAATTAAACAACTTCATTTTGAGACTGGCTCTATTTTATGAAACCCCACAAAAGCTCTTCCTCTCCACAATATCTAGATGCTTAATAAATACCATGAATGCGACCCACAGTTCAAAAACACAGAACTTGAGACACAAGTTCATAGTGCATCACTCACTGTCCACATGGAAATGAAGTAAATTTTCCCAGGTTTCCCTAAAATGAAAAGATTTGAGCAACTTGCATTGGTATGTAAAATTGTACAAAAAAAGAGAACATTGGAAAATTAAATATCATAAAAAGTTTTAAAATCCCAAAAAGTTCCATTTGGAAAGTAAAAATCCCATTGTTTCAACTGTCAGTGGCGGTTCTGTCAAGGCACAAACAGCCTGAATCTGAAGTTCCGGAACAAAAGTACTAAAGGTAAGGTAGTCCTGCAAACAATCTAAACATTTAATAGACTGTCAGAAGTTCAATTTAAAGAGGCACTTAGAGTTTGCTTCTGCTCCAAACCAACACAGGGCCAAAAGAGAAATGGAAGCTGGACAAAGACGAAGACAGGTGGCTGTGTATCCATTCTGTGTCTCCCAAAGTGTACCCACATTGCCCCAGTAACACAAAATGACTCAACAGAGGAAAACAGGTTTCCATTTTGGGTTCCTAATCTCATTAGCAAAAAGAATTTAGAAATAGACATGGAAGGAAGATGGATGGCAATTTCATTTAGAGTTTGAGAAAGAGAAAAAAAAAAAGGCAAACTGTAAATCTCAGCTGCTGCTGGCAGGAGAGAAATGGAGACCAGGAAGAGATGAGGAAGACAGGAAGCCAAGCCTTTTGAGTTAGGATCCAAGGAAGCCATCCTGTTCAACAATGGATTTCTGCAAAGAGCTGCCTGGTGGAAGGGGCTTCAGCAAAAGAGTGACAAGTCCTGAGTGTCAGGTCTAACATGCCCAGCCTTTTCCCAGTTTCCAAAAAAGACAGAATATAAACAGGGTTTTTTGTCGTTGTTTTGTTTTGTGGTTTTTGTTTGTTTGTTTGTTTTTTGTTCAGACGCAACACGGTCAGGCTGAAAGCTCCATAAGGCAGTGAAATAAGGGTGGGGCTTCTGGGAAAGACAGAATGGTATCATCTTATTAGAGGATATAATTGTGCTTCCCATCTAGATACCTAATGTTCTCAATTAGTCAGTGTTTGGGGTGATGGAATATGGGATAGACTACCCAGCTGAAGGATATCTTAATGGAGGAGACAAAATCATGAGCATTCTAGTCTTTAGACAGGAAACAAGGACATGTTTCCAGCCAGGGGCAGAAGTATTCCATCCATTTGACTAGGAGCCCTAAGAAGAAGTGGTTGTGATGCTTTCCTTTCTAATGCTACCATGGAAACAGGAGGTGGGGTTCAAAGCTGACCATGAGGAAAGGGTCCTCCAAGGTCAGTAAACCCTGAATACTACCTAACACTCTGATCAACATTAAGTGGAATAAACATTCTGTAAGTTAAAAATTCTGCTTTCAGTTTTAACAACAGTTGTACTATGGCAAGAGCGTCATAGAATGTCCATGCCGAAGAGCTGTCACCTCAAGGGGAATAAGAGCTACGTTATTCTTAGAGAAGAGCTAGATAAGAAATACCATAATAGAGGGAGCCATTATAGGTTTAAAGAGAAATCAGGCACTAGGGAAATGTCCAGATATCTACAAGGATGACGCCAACTAACAATCTAAGAAACAGTGGAGAAGCTACCTTAAATGCCCTCCCCTGATAATGAGATTGATGACTAATTTATATGCCATCCTAGAGCCTTCATCCAGCAGCTAATGGAGTAGAAGCAGAAACCCACAGATAAACACTGATCTGACCTGGAACCCAATTGCAGAGAGGGAGAAGTGATGAGCAAAGGGGTCAAAAACAAGCTGGTGAAACCCACAGAAACAGCTGACCTGAACAAGAGGGAGCTCATGGTCCCCAGACTGATAGCTGGGAAACCAGCATAGGACTGATCTGGACCCCATGAACATGGGTATCAGTGGGAGGCCTCAGAAATCTATGGAGCCTCTTGTTGTAGATCAGTACTTATCCCTAGCATAGGAATGAACTTTGGGAGCCCATTCTACATAGAGGATACTCTCTCAGTCTAGACACCCAGGGAAGGGTCTAGGACCTATCCCAAAGGATATGACAGACTATGAAGATCTCCCATGGAAGGTTTCACCCTCCCTGGGAAGCAGAAAGGGTATGAGATAGGTAGGGTGTTAGTGGGGGGCAAGGGAGGAGTGGAAGGATAGGGAACTGGGATTGACATGCAAAACAATCTTGTTTCTAATTTAAATAAAAAATGTATAAAAAAGAGATATTTTATTCTTGAGCCAAATGAGTGACCACAGACCAGAAACATGAATCCAGGTTACCCTAAATGTCATATTCCAAGACAGAAATGAGTTGATGACATTTTTTTAATAAACAGAGACTAAATAATGCCATAAATCAAAACACTCCTTAAGGATCTTGTTGTAAATAAATATCAGGGTGGTGGGTCACAGAAAAGCAAAAAATCTGTGCAATAAGTTTCAGATGCTGATGACCCTCTCAGTTTTGGGTGGGAACTGGGAGCTCTTTAAGGCATCTCACTAGGTCTCACAAGCCAGTGGTTGGGTGTTATGGCAAAGCCCTGTCCATATAACACTCTGACTCCTGACAAAGCAAAACAAAACAAAACAAAAAAAGCTCTCATCTTAGAGGGAATAAGAAATAGGAGACAATTTAAATGACCAGGGCCCAGAAACACAGGCTCAGGTTCCCCCTAATTTTATGTTCCATCATGGAAGCAGTTTCATGGTGTTTTACAGTTGTACAGAGGAAAGAGAGTAATAGAGAGAATCATAAACCTCAAAGAAAGTTTAAATACATTGGTGGGTTCATCAGAGAGGTGGTTATGACAATGTGTGTGGCGGTGGGGGGAGCTTCTCTGTAGGTCCTGATGCTAGCTGGTGAAGTTCTTATCTTTTGTCTTGGTAGAAGCCAGGCAGTCTGCCAAGTCAATAACTTCCAAGGTTTTTTACCTATTAGTTAAGGGAATCTTAGTTGAGACACAGGGGCGGGCAAGGAATTCTGTGTGCTAAAGCTCACCCAAAATGAGGCAATTAGGCTTTGGACCTGCAGCATTCCAACCACTCTGCATCATCACAGTTCAGATCCATCTGTCAGTCTCTGTAGACAGGGCTTCTTTTCAGGCAATTTGGTAAAATCTGCAAGGTTCCAGTTCTCCACTATCCTGAAGCTCTGAGTCATGAAATTTTGTAGAATCTTGGACATAGGTGTGGCTTTTCCCCACTGAGAACTTCCAACTACCAAGAACAATGCTGGCATTTAACTTCTTACAGAGGAAAGCACACACATAAGACACAGCACTCCTGTGCATGCATACAGTGCCTTTTCTCAAAGTCCCTGAACCTTTCTCAGAGATGCTTGTTCACAAAGGAGAAGATAAATGCTAAATGGTAATACCCTGCTCTTCTCCTGGGAAGGGGTATCTGAAGCTGTTTCCTACAGATGATTAAATACAAAGTGAATACAAACTTTAGCTACTGCCCCTGGGAATGACATCAACCTGTTAAACATACATCTTTCAGATTTACCCTTACAGTATACCAGAAGAACCAGGGAAGATCAAATTCAAGTTAACATCCTCCCACAACCAGTTTTAATGGTCTAATAGCAGCAAAAATTGAACTTCAGAAGGGTACATATTCTAAAAATAAATATATCATTGAAATGACAATGATTGCAGGTTTTAAAAAAATCTAAATTCTATTCTCCATACAGAAGAAATTGGTTTCTTGAATGGAATGACAGAATTCAAACCATCTAGCTGCACAGATGAAGGTAGCAATGATTACACTTTTCTTCTCCTTAGGGTGAGACCCTGCTGTCTGCCAAGAATCCAACAAGCACTGCACTGGGTACCCTAGCAGATATCTTTTTTCTTCGTTTTAAAAACTTTGATGGAAAAGAAAAATTGACACTTTTTAAAGACTTCTGTTGAAACCAAGAGCTTTTTGCATCCTTTTGTTTAATGCTTTGACATTGCCTTTTGTTCCTACCAACTGCAGCAGCCTCTGCCCTCTGACTGACCTTCATTCTCAGTGTCTCTGCACCCTCCTTGGTATGAAGGTAGTGAAGTAGAGGGGACCTGAATTCATTTGCCTGTCTGTCAAGGTCCCAGCCTCTAGGGTAGTAAGGTTCACCATGGTTCATTTCCCTATATTGCCAGGAGGGTTCTAGAAATAAAATGGTATATTTGGAAGCAACCTCTTTCAGTTTGCCTTCATTGGCACATCCCCAGTAAGTATTCTTTGCCTACATCTTTACTCTATCCATAGCATCTACAACTCTTAGGTCTCCCTGTGTCAAGAGATAGCGTTGAGTCTTTCAGAGGGACTGCCCACGCTTGAAGAAGTGATTACTTGTGGGAAGAGAGTTGCTTTTCTCCTCTAATACCTTTCCTTGATCTAGCTTTCAGTTTTCTTAGTAAGAAGTCCAGTCCATGGTTCAGACAATGCCTCTACTCTAATTGCAATGACAGTTGGAGTATGGAATTATTTCTTCATGTTTCATTTTTAAGGCTTTCTAATACACAGAGCAAATGCTTTCACACACAAACATAGCACACACACAGCACACATATAGCACACACACACACACACACACACACACACACACACAGAGAGAGAGAGAGAGAGAGAGAGAGAGAGAGAGAGAGAGAGAGAGAGAGGTGGGGTGTAGAATCAGTTCCCAAAAAGGAAGAAAGTAAAAGTATTTTCACTCTGATACATACTGAGTAATTTATTCAATAAAGTTTTATACATAGGAGAAAGCTAAGCTCATGGAGGCAAAGGAGCCACACCAGAATGTAACAGCCCAGGATGTAGCCTGCAGGCTCCTGGATCTGACTTTTCATCTTAGCAGCCTATGTACTTGGCTTTCTGAGTTTTTTTGACCACCTTTAGCAGTTTAACTGGGGACATGATTTTTAAACAATAAACAAAGTACTTTGTTGATGATGTAAAATGGGTAGTCTACATCAGTACACATCACTAAAGCAACTGTGTATTTGGGCCATTTTAAAATTCAAGGCACAGGAGGACTTATGGGTGAGTAGAAAATGCATAAGGTATGCAAGGAAAGTATTGAGATATTTTTAAATGCGCACAAATTTTAAATTTGCTAATTGTCTCAAGTAGGGAAAATAAGATGTAATTACTCAAAGATTGAGAGAATTTTGTGACACTTTCCACTCTATGTTCCCCAGAGCGAACACATCATAAGCATTATTTAATTCATTCTCTCTCTATCATGTTCCAGAAAGAAAGTGTGCACAAATTTTTGTCATCATTATATTTGAGTGCATCAGCTGTGGATGCTAATCCATCTTGCTTGACAGTCAGTGTGTGTGGAACCAAAACTTTACTGCCCAGGATCAAAATAATGATTGTGTCTGACACAGTGATGTTCATGAGCTACTTGTGAAAGCAACACTAAATGAACAATCAGGCTTAGGCACCTGCTCCAGAGAATGTCAATAACCCAATCAGCTACATACCTGCTCTTAATTCTAATGCAGAGAGTTAGGTTGTCAGTGGAATTTAGAAAAGGTAAGAACTTGAAATCAATAGTTTGTTTTCCTTGTGACTGGAGATAGGACCTAAATATTAGAGCTTTTATGGAATGTGTTGATTATTCCTGTCACACAGTAATAATCTGCTGCTGACCTTGGCTTGTTACTGTTTCCTGTGTCTTGAGGGATCTGCCCGACATCACTCATTTCAATTTACTCCTAGAATGCTACACATAGCCTTAGGTAACCTATAAAATCCATGTTGCTTTCCATTATAGAAATAATGCTGTTTGCATTTTTGCTCTTGTGATGTATTTTCACCGTGAAAACACACAAAAAATGTATACATGGTTTTCATTGTATTGTAGATATTTCCAATTTAGGGTAACTCTATCTTTTTGGTTGTTTACACCAAAGCCCCTGAATGCTTAAATTTCCATTGCCCATCAATCAGGCTATCCCATGGGCAGTCTCAAATACAAAGCAAACTGCCCCTGTCCTCTGCCTTGGAAACTATATTGGTAGAGGTTGTTATCACAAGTTGGATTGTTAGTACAGATGCCTATACTTTCAGTCTCTTGATTCGTCCCTTGCTGTGTTACAATGGGCTTCCCATACATGTCATACCCCTCTTAAAATGCAAATAATTGTAAGTGCACCCATTTGGCTACCTTAAAATTTCAGCTGCTAAATGGCTTATAAGACTTAATAATAATAGTTTAATAATAGTTTTCTATTATTTCTCTAGCCTCATCTCTATTCTTTATTTGGTTCAACCTGCCGTTGCCAAATTAATGGCAGCCATGCCCACTGCCACTCCCATACACACAATCCTTCTTCATGAATGATGAGCAGTATTCCCCCCCCACATTCCTAGGACAGCAATACTTGCTATTCTTCCTACTGGAGATGTTCATCACCTAGACATTTTTATTCCTTATTTGTTCTTTAGTCAGATGCTATTTTCTTAGTGACAACTTGCTGATATGAAATCACAGTACATTGGGAATTTCCTGCCCTAACACCATACTTTATTTTCTATATTCACTGTAGAACTTACTAGGAGAGTATATGCTAGTTGTGTTTCTTGCTTGTTCATTTTTGTTTACCTAGACTTCCCAGAATATGATCACTGTTTAGTATTGACTGAAAAACCTATATTTGAACCACAAATTCCTGTTGAATGGATCTCTTTTTTCTGGCTTTGAAAAAAAAAAAAACCAGACCAAGTATATGTTACTGATGAGAATGGTGAAAACACCATAATAAAATGTTGCTAAAATTGGAAGTTCGCAGATTCCTTTTTGAGAAAATGAATCATTCGTTTTAAATGAAGTTGTACCTCTTAAAAGAAGGAAAAAGATGAATTCTGAGAAACTTGAGAAATTTATTATCTCCCATGAGAGAATCAGCACAAATTAAATGTTAAAAGATGCTGGACAATGGGGACTCACGCCTTTAATCCCAGCACTGGGGATGCAGAGACAGGCAGATCTCTGTGAGTTCGAAGACAGCTTAGTCTACAGAGGGAGTACCAGGATATCCTCCAAAGCTACACAAAAATAAATGTTAAAAGTCTATCAATATTTAGTCTAAAAGAAAATAAAATCTGTATATATATTTATGGCATTCATAAACAATAGTTTAAAAACCTCTCCTTTTTAATTTCTGTTCTCACCTGAGCAAAACATGATCAGTATCAGACCAATTTGCAAACTAACATCTGTGAACCTTTTTCTGTAGACAATACTTGAGCCAAAAGCATAGCTCTTAGCTTCTGTTTTCTAGGAAGCATATCCATTGTAAATATTCATTGAAAAATGTACTTTCGTAAGACAAAACCTCTATGTTCAATAGTGCAAATAGTTTATTGAGGTAGTAGTGGTGATATTATCAACAACAGTGATACTAGTAGCAGTCACTGGCCAAATAACAATACAACAATTATGAAAGCAATGATGCAAATTAAGGAGGGATTTCAGTGTCATTTGCTGAAGAAACTGAAATTTCTGTGAGCTTGACTCAGACTCTACAGTTAGATAGAAAAAAAAAAACACAATGCTTCTATTTCCAAATTATGTGACTTCTTATCTCAAAGGATTAGACTACAAAGAATATTTATGATGTTCCTAACTGAAATATTTTAGCATATTCAGTGACTAGGTGAACAATGACAATATCTTGTACCTAACAGATATCATGGTTTATCTGAGACAGCCACACCCACAAAAATATATCTGTTTAATGTGCTTCCACTTTAATGCCTTACTCCACAGATAATAGTCTAATGTGATATTAGTAAAAATGTGTCAATACTCATCTAGATGTGGTGGGTTCTACCATGCAAGCAATAAACAACTTAGAATAAAATACTTGTTATTACTTAAGCTATCTCACATCCATATCTGGGGCAGGAGGGGCAATGATAACAAAAAGCTAAAAACCGTAAGTAAAAGGCATGAACTACAGAGACGCAACAGACACATCCCAAACTTTTATACATGCTGCAGTTGACACATATGCTGGAAATCAAGAAGTCAGTCATGAATGAAACACAAGGCTAATATTAGCTCTGTATTTGCCCAGTGCTTCACCAGTTGTCTAGGCTCTCTAATTCATCAAACTACTCATTTGTCAGGTTCCACATTAGCTGGAGATATTTCCTTCTTCTCATTTACAGTGTCACATTTTTGATGGAGTTGAATGACCTAATCATTAATGTGTTAACAATATTGTATAAAAAAATGTTCAGGGTGTTCAAGTGCCCCTAGGGAGTAAAGATCTGGCTCCCTGATAATAACACCCACAGACATAAGGAAAGGGTTCACCAAGTTACCCCACTACTATCAATTTTTAATTAAATTTACCTATATTCACACTCATGTATATACACACACAATCATCCCTTGGAAAAGAATACTTCCCATACTTCATATTATGAACAAAAAATGTAAACTTGTCAGCATTTTTAAAAGATGGTAGCAGAATTAAAAATTTAAAAGCATTTCAATTCTCCCCATCACTATTTGGTTCAAATTTGAATAGATAAATCTAGTAAAGTTGCAGAAAGAAGGCAATTTTTAAAAATCTGTTGAAAATGATTTAATTTTAGAGCATAACCTAATTAAAATGCTCCCCAATTTTAAGAGCCACCAGATCCCATTTTCAAAGAATTGATTTGAGACTATGGTTATTAAATATAATTTCTTTATAGGAATGTAAATTGGCAAATTAGGCACACAAATTAGGAGGCACAAATCCATTTGCATCAATAAAACTAAAACATATCACTGCTATTTATAGATCCCACCTGACAGTCTATAATAACAGTTGTTGCTAGTATGAAACAATAAATTCTGTTGAAGGAAATCCTTTTGCCAGTGTTTGCAGTAGGCAGTCCAGTTATTTAAGAAACGATTATCTCCTTAGTGTTTAACTACGTGAATGTAATGTACATTGTACATCTTAATTACTTCACTGCTAGTTTTGAATACTTTGCCAAACAAAGTACTATGTTTGTCAAAATGGGGATGAATAATTAAGAAGAGATGCTGTGAACAAACAGTAATTTCTGTCCTTGCATGATCCATGCAAAGTCACAACCTGCAGAGACTGTAATTAGCAGAAAAATAAAACATGAGTGGCCCTTGTTGAGAGGCATCATGGATCTGTGAGATTTTCTTCACATCAGTTCTCTTCTAGACTATCCTTGTTCTCAGAGCCAACTCATCCCTTCCTTACCTGTGTGATGGCAAGAGGCTAAAGATGCTGATGAAAATGCTCTTGCTATTTCCAACCCAGATCGTCCATATGCCAGCCAAATTATCTTTCAAAGTATAATACAGACACTATGTGTTATAAATAAATATAATGATCCCCTAATGCATATACTTTACTTGAATGCCAACTGGTGATGGAATTTGGAGGTGGGAGAAGATTAGGCCATAAGGGCAGAGAGACCTTAGAAAAAAACTGGTGCCCATACAAAGAAAACCCTAGAGAATTTCCCTGCCCTCTCTCACCTGAAGACACAACAAGAAGTCTGCTGCCTAACAACCAAAAGCAGGAGCTCATGGGATGGCACTTCTGCTGGTCCCTTTAGCATAGACTTCCTGGCCTCCAAACTCTAATCCAATGTCTCATTTCTATGATCTGTGCAGTATTTGGTTTTTGGTTGCAGCATTATGAATAGCCTAAGAAACATAATTTTCTTGCCTAACCCCTCAGTTTCTTTCATTACAACACAAATATTTTGGATGGTTAGATTTTTTTCTCTTTTTAAAGGGCATTTTTATTAACTATTTGAGAATTTCATACATGCTTACCATGTATTTTGCTCACATTTGCCCACATCATACTTCCCTCCAACTCCTTCCAGATCTACCATCATCCCTCCCAATATCATATCATCTTTTCTTTAAATTTTAGGTGTTTCTTTCCTAGAATTTCACAAAATTACTGTATGTACATTATTTTGAGTCCTCCCTCTTCCTCCTCCAACTCCTCCCATCTTACCCTTTCCACCTACAATGTAATGCCTACATGGGCAGTTCAAGAGACTTTGTGGAAGAGCGGGAGGAAAGATTTTGAGAGCTCAGAGGATAGGACACCTGCTGCTAGATTGTATCTTCTAGACATGTCAGAGAAGCTGCACCAATGAAATCTCAGCAATATGACCACACAAGCATGACCAGCATAATGACAACACCAGTTATCATGTCAACACAGATGGGGCAACTACCACAAGGCCAACGCATAGATGAAGAGCTACAGATGAAGAGCTACAGGCTATCAGCGGCTGGGGGGGGAGGGGAAGGATGAATCACCTTTCTCCAGGCATGAGCTTCCCAGTGAGTTATCCAGTCTTAAGTGGCCAGCCCTAAACACATGTATGTAATAGGCAACATTAAATGGGCTCAATAGGTTATATGTGTATACATACCTATACATACATATGCACATATATGTAGTGATAATTTTAAAGGGCTGACAGTGCCACGTGTGATGGAAATTTTACAGGCCCCAGCCTAGGAGAGTCTACCTTCTTTTCATTGTCACCACACTACTCTGCTTCCTTCAGACAGTTGCCCCCAATGTGTCTCGTTAGCTCTCAGGGCTCCTTTCCCTTATATTATATTTCCTTATATTCCTCTCTTTCCCTGGAAGATGCTTTGCTGAAACATTGACAAGGCTAATTTCCTTAGCACTCAATCTAAAGGTTATTTCCTTAGGAAGGATTTCACTGATCCTGGCTTCAAATCCAAATGGCTGCCTCCTGTGATTCTGCCTCCTGCAAGGTTAAATTAAAGGAACCCCCGTAACTAAAGATGCCCATGGCAATGAAATGCCACAGTGGCTCCGCTATGATAGGGATACTCTGGAAATGACTATCACATGGTTGGGGAAAAATGATGTGTTTTATCAGAATCCATACTAAGGGAGGAAGTCTTCATTTTCTAGTACATAAGCTGCTCTAGGCCATACATTAATTAGTCATTGTTCAGATGTTTTCTGAACCATTAAGCACAGTTATAAACTGAGCTCAGGCTGTCACTGCCTGTCTAGTTTGGTCCTATGCACAGCTGTCCAACTCAGATGACTTATGTGTAAAGGTGGCATTGAAATAGTACCTCTCTCCTAATTTTCTGGGTGTTTTTCAAAGACTAAAATGAGATGACAATATTCTTCACCCAGTTAAGTACTTCTTGTCTGACAGAATCACTAGTCTGTGCCCTTAATTCCCACCAAGGTCTCAGGCAAGATCACGATGGAGGTGAGAAGTCTGAGTTCCGTGCTCTGTAATAGTATTTTCCTGTTGAACTGTTCTGTTACCAGCATCTGTGTCTACACTGTCATTCTGAAAACAACACGGGGACAACTCAGAGTTGCTTATCTCACATCTCAGAATATTTCTGAAGGGTGCTTTGATATTTTGCTTAATTTTGTGTTCAGGCCATGCACTCTTGCAAAGAATTTCTGACTTCTTACCAGTTTTCCATACACATAAAGGAAAAATAATTCTCACAAATGTCAGTAAGAAACATTTTATAAGCACCTTTTAATTAAATTTATTTTACATTGTGTCCATACAGGGGTTACAATGGAATGGGACGCCACTGAAGCCTTACTGTTCCGCACTGTGAGACACTGGCTCATGATCTGTATAGCATTTTGTTTCCTGCAAATAAAGCACTTTTAAACCAATTGCTTTATGTTTAAAGCAAAAATATCCTTTCCTTAATTTTATTAAGTAAAGATTCAGTGCAACAAAAACTCTTCCAGTGGGGTTTGGTGTTGAATTGCTTTTGCTAAATTATTACTTTTTAAGATCTTATCATGCTCACTTAAATTAGAATTGTAAATCTGGAGAAAATCTTGAAGACAGTTTATTTCTAATGTGGAAATACTTCAGGCTTCTGTGGGTTCTGCAGGGAGGGGGTCACATGCTTGCACAATCATGGGGCTGATGAGGAGGGGCCAACAGCAGAAGGCTAGTATTTGAATTACTCTGGCCACATCAGAGAAGGATGGGGACATCAGGGATGGTTAAAAAGGAAGTATAAATAGCACTCAAGGGGACACTGACTACATCTGTGTGCATGTGTGTGTGTGGCCCTCTCTTGTTTGTTAGCCAAGATCTCTACTATCCACCTATAATCCTTACCTTGATAGCACGTATGAGCGGATACTGTTCAAAACATGAGATGCCACTCACAACTTGTATTAGGAAAATGTAAGACAGTCACACATTCCCCCCCCAAAAAAAATGTGTATTTCCTCTAAAGAACTATTTTCAAAACAAAATAGGATTTGTTGTTCCAATGCTGAGAAGAGAAAACAGTTCCTCCTGCACAGGTTCATCTCTGCCTTGCCTCACATTTCATCCTGAACACTGCACTAGAACACTGACTGAAGAAGTAGGGGAGGTATGGAGTGTCAGAAGGCAAGCTCAGGTGTTAATTTCTACATTACTGCTCCCCCACCCTCTAAAGGCAGATTACAAAGATAAACTGAGAATTCAGCTTCCTCAGCTCACCGTCTACACACATTTTACTAACAGTATGTGAGTCTGAAAGCATAAAGCATGAAGATTGACCCACACTCGGTATTGGTTGGTCTCCTCTAAGTGGTAATCACATTGCTTTTAAATAGTAATGAAATTATCATAAACATCCTCTATTTTTTCAAAAGTTATCTTCCATCCTATTTTTAAGGTACTATTGTGTTGTATTCACCTTCACAGTAGTTTAATGGGAAAGTAAATTAAAACTTAAATCTCTGGGGGGAAAATGCAATTTCAACATGATGGAAAATCAAATTACACACATGATTCCTGTGGCCTTGTGTAACTTTGGACATACACACACACCCAAATACATATAAATTCCTACTGCTTATTAGACTCCTCATAATTCAGATTACAAGCACCTGTGGTTCTTGACACTTGTTCTGTTTTCTACAAGAGCTGTAGAAAGCAAAAATTAAAAAGCAAAATGTAGTGTTCTTGAGTGGAGAGTCTCCAGTTACTAAAGGAAGAATGTAACATCAAAGACTGTTCTGACCTGGACACTTCAAAAGATGTTTTTAAATAATTTTGAGATTATGCAATGATAGCCAAGGAGACATTCTCAAGCACATTGTCATTTTCCTTCATAACTGCCATTTACCACATATGAAGCACAGTTTTATATATTGAATGTCAAGTAAATAAAATTATACATTTTACTGGAAGTTCACAGAATCCTGCTATAAAATTGGAGACACAAAGGCAAAAATAAAAATAATACTCATTCTTTATAGTCAATGTAATACATTTATCACTAATTTTAAATGTATTCTGGGTGACAGGCAAGCTAAAGAAACAATGTTTAAATAATGTGATTCGATGGAATGTTTCTTTGAACAATGACCCTGAATGCGGAAAGATCATATGCTTCATAAGAAAATCATTCATTAAGTTGATCATTTTGCTCTCTTATAGTAAAATGCGCTTTTCAAAGCTACTGATAAATGAGTTGACCGAACAGAGTAAAAAGGAGGAGGGGGTCAGATGCTGTTGGCAGGGAGAAAAAGAGTAGAACTGGTTTTGCTTTCAGAGACTTTCTTGAATCTTCACTGTGCTGGATCACTTGTAAGCAGATGCATCACTGGTCAGTTGCCTTCTAGGGCACATCTTTAGGGTTGGTGTTAAAATCCTCAAACCAAACAAAGGTTTAGATATAGAATCCAAGAGAATTTCTCATCATAATACTTACTCATTATATTTATTAAAGGTAATATAGACATTGGCAATATGCTTTGACTATGTAGACATAGTATCAAGTGATGCAGCCCACTAACATGAAAATTAAAGAACACAGGCAAGGGAGATGACTCATTTGATTAGACCATGATCTGCTCTTCTATAGGTCTGGAGTTCAGTTCCCAGCACTACATTAGGAGGTTCGAACTCAGGAACTCCAGTCTAGGGTGATCTGACACCTTTGATATCCATGGACAACTTGTCACTTGTATGCACATAGCTTGAAACACACACACACACACACACACACACACACACACACACACACACACACACACACTGAAATAAAATCTTAAAAAGAAAGTCAAAGAATAGCCATGGAAAACTCAGGTTTCTGAGAATAACAAGCTGATGTAGGTAGAAATAGGTATTTATTACCCATGAGCAGAGAATTATTTCTTATATCATACTGTAAATTATATAAACAAATCCATCCAGCTCTCACTGAGGAATATTTTGAAAAGAAAACTCCTCCTTTCAGGTGACAGATTTAATCCATTTTCTCAGTATAAATGATCCAATTTGTTTATCCAAATAACAAACAACATTGACAGTCAATCACTCATGTGTGTGGATTGGTGCCGCAATAAATGGAAGGAGCTGAGATCGCATCCTTTTCCCTGGATGGCACATACTTACATAAGGAGGCGAGACAAAGGGTAAAAATAGAAATGGAAACTGACTTACTTCTAAACTTACTGAAATTCCAGCTATTAGAAAAGTCTGGATAATCCTGAAGAAAGCACTGTGTCTTGAAATCATAACACATTTGTTCTTTTCTCATTCTGTGAGGATTTCTCATACATATGAGTTTACAGAGTCTTTGTTTCTGATGAAGGAAACATAAGAGGTAGTACAAATTAACTGGAGCAGAAAGTAACATTAAGGTTGAGACAAGATTTGGTAACATTTGAGAAAGTAAAACTTCATGTGTGTACACATGTGTGTGTGCTTGCATGTGTACATACATGTGTGTGCATTTGCTTTCATGTGCTAAGGAAACAAACCAGACTCGGCTAGTGTTCCTTCCTGGCTAAACAAATAGAAAGCTCCATTACCATGGCAACTGGCAGGAAAAGCAATTCATGTGCCTGTCTGTTTTCTCCCCACACTTACAGAAGAAAGATCAAATTGCATTGATGTACTTAAAACAGTGATTCAAGTACAAATGAAAATATCAGGGTTTTAAAAGCTCTCCAACATTGCTAGTTGGGTATTCAGGGTGCATTAACTATGGTGGTAGGAAGACAGCAAGAAAGTATAGGTGTAGCCATAGGAATCAGCACTAGGCATGACCCCTCATCTTAGCAAAGACTGTGCTATCATCTGATAAATCAGAATGAGATTCTTATTACTCAAAATTTCATCCTAAATATATTTTATTATTTGTGTGTGAGTTGTGGGGATGGCAGTGTACACATTTCACAGCATGTATTGTGGAAGCTGGAGGTCAATATCAGGTATCTACACCTTCCTTAAGACAAAAATTTCTTTTGTAGTTTTTCTTCTGTATATGCCAGGCTAGCTGGCCCGCAGGCTTCCAGGGATTCTCCTGTACTTGCCTGCCATCTCCCTGTAGGAGTGCTAGATTAAAGGTACTTTTGCTAACTACCCATAATTTATGTGGATTCTGGGGACTTTAATTCAGGTTCTCGTGTTTGCCTGTCAGTAACTTTCCACAAGGAGCCATCTCCTTGGATCATCACATTTTAAATATGTATCTTGGTTGGTTCAGATACACATAATCCTGAATGGAGGAGGTCCGAGAAGCAGCATGAAACATCACGTGGGGCTACTGAAGGCGTTCTCCAAGCACAACAGAGTTGGGGCTTTCATCAGAAGGAGGCACATGAACAAGACACTAATAATAACATTCAGAAGTACGTGTGCCAGCTTTGTGTTTTAATAAGATTTTCTGTAAAATAACAATGTAGAGAAAGTATACACAACACGCTGCTAATGTCAGTAATTCACAGAGACAGACATTCTAATGCTTTTTGGCAGAATGCTAATTTAAATTTACTGACCATCACTTTAAGTGGAAAGAATCACAATCCCTAATCCCTTGTGTGTTTCTTAGCACATATCTAAAAATGTCTGTTTTTCCTACTCAAATGGCATAACTGCTAGCCCATAGAGTTTGGGAAGAGTAACAAGATTTCTTGTGGGTCCAGTGGCATCAGAACTGCAAACACTCTGGGCATTGTGCAAGCAGATGGAGCAATACTTATAAAGAAAACCTGCAAAAATGCCTGACAAGTTAATAATTCTATGATGTTTTACATGGAATATCCACAAACACTTTACCAATCATCAAATAACTTGTTATTGTCCAGAGCAAATTGGTATAAGGATCTTGGTTATAGGGCACAAGATTAATTGGAAAATGCAATGATGTAAAGAGGAAGGAATAAAATATTGTACTACAGATGAGGGGTGATAGGTGGGGAGACAGGCAGATAGGTGATGGGATCAAAATATTAGAGAGATCAGGTCAGTCAGATGAGCAGTGAGGAGGGAAGTGTGAGAGGAGGCAGAAGGTAATAGTTTGGGTATCTGGGTCTGATGGGTAAAGCAATTGGTGCTGTCAATTATAGAGATAAATAATGTGTGAGAAGAAGTGGCAAAAATGGGCTGTTTTGTAATATATGGCAATGTTTGATGGTATTTCCATTATAATAGCAACTCTAAGGACTGTTTTCAACAGATGTAAAATATTAGTTTAAATGTGACTGCAGTACATTTTAAAAACTCTTCTACATGATACATGAAGATGGGGATATAGCTACAGACTGGACAAAAGATTAGCTGAAAAATGCAGTGATCTAAAGGGGAGGGATTAAAAGCTTGAACTGAATATGAGGGGTGACAAGAGGGGAACACAGACACAGAGGTGATGGGATCCTGATACCCAAAAAGCTGATCAGCTATAGGGTTACACAATTTGAGGAAGAGTAGACATCCAAGAAATATATTTGACACGTATAATCCTGACAAAATTCTTCAAAATGATAAAAATCTTTAAGACAAGAAGAAACAGCAGTACAGGCTTAGCTTAGGGAAACTGAGGAGCACAGTTCTAAAACAGAGTTTTTTCTGTTACTGTTATGTTAAATCTGTTGAATGGATGGAAAAGTGTGGGCATTTTTAAGGTAAATAATAGCAGTCAAGATTGATTGTTAAAATAGCAAGACATAAAATAAGGAGAGGCAGACATTTCTTTGGTAAATAAGGGCATACTATACTTCCCCTATATGAATACAATTTTGTTTTGGCACACAAGGCTATCAAATCATAACCACCCTTTATGTGAAAAATACAATAGTTGGGCTGAAGTACTGTCAGTTGGAAGAGCAAGAGGACTTAAAGGTAGATCTCAGCAACAGGACAATTCCCTCTTAAGACTACCTCAGTCGGCACTCATTTGGGAACCCTGGTCACTCAGCAAAAAACAGTACCTACTACAAAGGAAGCATGCATCCTTCAGCTTCTTGTTCCCAAGATAAGCCTCTGTGGTCAAGGGGTTTCAAAAACAGTTTGACTTGAGTTTCTTCTCTCCCAGAGGTCTCCAAAACTGAACAGTAACAGCACCGCTGTGATTACCTGCAGGTCTGGCATTAAACCCAAATGACACTAGGACTGCACACCTTCAAGACACTTTCTTTAATCTCTCTCTCTCTCTCTCTCTCTCTCTCTCTCTCTCTCTCTCTCTCTCTCTCTCTCTTCTCTCTCTCTGTGTGTGTGTGTGTGTGTGTGTGTGTGTGTGTGTGTGTGTGTGTGTGTGTGTGTGTGTGTGGTATGTGTGTGGTGTGCTGTATTTGTACTGATATATGTATGCTGACACATGTGCCATGGATCTCATCTAATGGAAGAAAATTAAGTGTTTTCCCTTATCTGCCACCTTATTTGAGACTGGGATCTCTTTTTCAGTCCCACATATCCCACCTTAGACAGAGTTAGACTTCCAAGGGCCAACATATCTTTGCTGAAATTACAGGAATATACTCCTCTTCAGGGCTTTGCATGCAGTCTGTGGACTCAAGTTCAGGTCCCCATGATTGTGTGGTAAGTGCTTTATCCACTGAGATATCCCCAGCCCAGAATGCTTTATTGAAATATGTTTTAATACTATGTTGTACAAAGCTCTATACTGAACAACATAAGATAGTTCGAAAACTATCTGAAGAATATTATCTCAGCCTGCTGATGTTCAACTTGTCTAAAAGAAACAACAGCAAAGACAAGGAAATGTAAACTGTGTTCATAGAAAAGAAATATGAGGTAAGATTTCATACAAACACAAAAAAGTTGTTAAAGCCTGTATAAGTTTCTTATTGGGGAAAGCAGGATAGAAAATTTCTCAAGCAAGTTATTTTTCTTTCATTAGTTGCTACTACCATCAGGATTAAAAAGTTCCTGCTTCAAGAGGCACAGACTACTAAAGATCTACAGGAGAGACAGTGGGAACATTAATGACTGGAGAAGGCCTGGGGCAGTAGAGAAACTAGCTTGTTAGGGGACATCAGTTTAGAGATGGGAAAGCAGCAGGGGGAGAATCATCATGCAGCTGGTGGTTTCCAGAAAGTCTGGAGACAGGCAGCATGCTACACACTCACTGAGCACTCTGCAAGCTCCAGGCCTGCAGGGCATGGGTACAAACACATGAACAGACAAAGTGCAAAATGTCCTTAGACTCCCAAAGCACCACACCAAACAGGTATCAAGCAAAGCCTTTGTGTGTCTACCTATTGGAGTTTCTTTCAACCATGAAAAATACCATCCTGCTTTTGGGCCACAGATCACACTGGGCTGGATGATAAAAGCAGTCCTCTGAAAGCCACAGCCATCCTTGTATCCTGTGCATCACTGACCCATGCCCTCTGCAGGGATCATCCTCTCTCCATCAGCACCTCCCGCTTTTTTTTCAAGACAGGGTTTCTCTGTGTAGCATTGGAGCCTATCCTGGCACTCACTCTGTAGATCAGGCTGGCCTCAAACTCACAGAGATCCACCTGCCTCTGCCTCTGCCTCTCAAGTGCTGGGATTAAAGGCTTGCACCACCAATGCCCGGCTCAGCACCTCCGTCTTAACCTGTATCTCAGAAGTCTTAAATAGATTCAGTCACCTAACAAGGCCATCTGGGATGCTAGGTGTAATAGAACATAATGGTCTTGTGTCTAATCGATGCTCAACTTGGTTTCTACAATGCAGGCATTCTAAGGCCCCTTGCTTCCCTTTAATGTCAAAGGGGCACAGATCCAGTATTCTTGTTTCTCATTATTATGCTAACCAAACACCCTATTTTGCCTCATTTTCTCTTTTTATTCAAACAGATATTATAAATGAATAAAAATAGTACAAATAGCCAAGCAACAAGATATTCCATAGATTTACTTTTAAAATTATTTAGTCATTATTAATGAAAACATTCCAATACACATTTATACTGTAGAGGATTTATACATTTCAAAGTAAATGAAACTATGTCACTGAAATTCAGATATGTAAAATTCTCAAATATTATAAAAAACAAACATATATGATAGAAGATTTACCACTTAACAGGTGGCTTTGTGTTGTGTGGTTAAGGCACTCATCACCTTCAGTTTAAGTGTGATACAGAGCCTTCCCAAGCATAACTTCTCTGCATTTTATCCACTTGAGGACTATAATTTGAACTAACATCACAAACTCTAGGGATAATAATCAAAGCCAATTTAAAAGTCACATAAATTCTGAAAAGTATCCAATTTATGTTTTGGATATTCCAGAGTGTATTCCAAAGATTTCAAATAAGTAATTTGGGAAAATAAATATGGTAACCTCATAAAGATACTCTTTGAGTAAGTTAATACCTAAAAGGGAATGTCTGCACAGTCCTAAGTGATAAGACTAAAAACCTGACTAGTGCTATCTCAAAAGGTGATTGATTACTTTCCAAAAATATGAGGGAATGAACAGGTCCTGTGTGCTGCAGAAGTACTGAAGACCAGTCATAAGCTTTGCCCATTAATTGTGCTCCCTAATGAAAATTCAGATGAAATTAGACTCAAAGGTCTCAAATTGTCTAGAAAAGAACTACAAAAGCATGATGGTTTTGTCCACTGAGCTTACTGTCCTGCTTTGCTCCCCTCTTATTTAAATTAAACACTGGTTTAATTCATCCTTTTAGTGGCTGTGCCTTGGAGGGTCTGAAGCTCAGGAAAGGTAACTATGCATAGCTGAAGCCTGCACAACCAGGTTAGTTGACTGTTTGGCTATATAGTCTATGAGAATCAAGGTTGAATGTGCACTCTGGTCATAATAAAACACATAAGAAACTATAACTACCATTCCTTTGAAAGCCTCCTGGCTATCAGCAAGAGACACCGAGGATAAATAATCCTTTCTGCATGCAACAGCCCCAACAAGACAGTTCATTGCACCCCATGAAAAACTCATTGCCTGAGTAATGCTTCTCACACACACACTGAACTATGGCTCTGATGACAAGAACCTAAAGTGCCATTGATATCCCACATAGCCTTCACAATCTAAGTAGCAACAACCAGGCACACAACATTTAAATCAACACACCACACACACACACACACACACACACACACACACACACACACACACACACACACCACACAGAGTTTATACGCAGCTGTTGAAGGATAGCTCAGACTGAACACTTTAAGTGAGAATGTCACCTGAGAAGTCCTGATAGCATCCATATTCAAAGCAAAGGATCCCCCAAGGTTGGGCACTGGACATAAAAGTTTTTAAAAGACAAACAGGAGCAGTCATTCAAAAACAAAACAATGAAATGAAAACATTGACAGAGCCATTTGGGAGCATAGCAGCAGGTGTATAGAAATATGACTGTGTGATCTAACAAAGGCAAAGAGTATACCACATTCCAACTATTGAAAAACATTCATGTTTGTTTAGATTTTGTGTCTCATTAGAGTTTAATTTTCTCTAAATGGCCCCCTTTTGTAATATGCAGCACAGGTCTCTCCAAGGTAACCAGAAGTACTCTGCCTGTCATAGAGAAGGCTAGCTGATAGGGACTTCTGGAGGGGCCACTCAGGTTTAGCTTCTCTCAGGGTTCTTTCACCACCAGAAGGAACTGTAACATCCCATGAGTTATAAGATGTGTAAATGCTGAGCTGATGACATTTTCAAATAAGACATTTACACAGCCAACAACTAATGCCAGGCTAAACTTCAGTCATCTGCTCCTGTTCCCCATCTGTACATCCTGGGAATGATAAGTTTCCTTGTAAAACCACGAGAAGATCAGGGACATACATAAATTCTTTTCTCTTGCTGATCCTTGGTTCTGTAGATGCTTCCCAGTAAGGTCCATTGCTGGAGTTTCTTGTCCCACCAGATCCCTCTGCCACTTCAGCCCCAAATAAACACACAGATGCTATATTAATTATTAAACTGTTGGCTGATGGCTAGGGCTTCTTATTGGCTAGTTCTGTCTTAATTATTAACCCATAACCACTATCTATGTATTTCTACATGGCTTTATCTTACCAGAGAATGCCAGGTGCGTCCTATCCTCCTGGTCTATACAAAGCAACCCCTCTCTGCCTACCTTTCCCAAAATTCTCCTCATTTCCTAGTCTAGCCTATCTTCCTGCTTCTATTGGTTATTGGCCAAACAGTGTTTTATTCATCAACTAATAAGAGAAACATATATACAGAAGGGCATCCCCCATCAAAGGTCTTCTACTGCTTTTTGACAATGGGTTTGTTGTCAAGGCACAGGTGTCATGAAAACCATTGCTAACTCCAAAACAAAACAGGAAAACACAAAAGGAAAACAGCATTGCCATCACTCAACATTGGGCAAGTACACCACCACTGACCATCTGATCTATAAATGTTGTGGAATTGGCAAACAGATCATTGGACATTTGAAAAGGAAGCTGCTAAAATGGGAAAAGGATCCTTTAAGTATGCCTGTGTCTTGGACAAACTTAAAGTTGAGCACGAGTGTGGTATTACTACTACATCTCCCTATGGAAATTTGAGACAACCAAATATTGTGTGACTACCAATGATGTCTCAGGACACAGAGATTCTGTCAAAACATCATTACAGGCACATTTCAATCTCACTGAGCTGTCCTGAGTGTTGTTGCTGGTGCTGGTGAATTTGAAGCTAGTACCTCCAAGAATGGACAAACCTGTGAGTATGCCATTCTGGCTTACATGATGGGTATGAAACAGCTAACAGTTGGTGTCAATGAGACAGGTTCAACCAAGCTATGCTACAGACAGAAAAGAGGGGTAATTGTTAGTCAACATTTACATCAAGAAAATCTGCTACAATCCTGACACAGTGGCATTTGAGTCAATATCTGGTAGGAATCTTGAAAACATGCTGGAGACAAGTGCCAAAATGCCTTAGTTCAAGGGATAGAAAGTCACCTGTAGAGATGGGAGTACTAATAGGACAATAAGGCCAGAAGCTTTAAACTGTATCCTGCCACTAAGTTATCCAACTTACAAACCTTGGCAATTGCCCCTCCAGGATGTCTATAAAATTGATGGTACTGGTACTGTAACTGCACATGGTGGTTACCTTTCCCCCAGTCAATGTCACAATTGAGGTAAAATCGGCTGAAATGCACCATGAGGTTCTGAGTGAAGCTCTTGCCAGGACAATGTGGGCTTCAACATAAAGAACTCTAATTCCTAAAATCTGGTGATGCAGCCATTGTTGATACAGTCCCAGGCAAGCCTATGAGTGTCTACAGCTTCTCAGACTATCGTCCACTGTGTCATTTTGCTGTATGTGACATGAGCAAGACAGTTGCTATGTCATCAAGGCTGTGGACAAGAAGGCTGCTGGCATTAGGAAGGTCACCAAATCTGCCCAGAAAGCACAGAAGGCTAATATGAATTACCTCTAACACCAGGCACCTGTCCTACTCAGTGGTGGAGGAAGGTTTCAGAGCCATTTGTCTACATTGGCTACATAGGTTTAATAGTAAAAACAGGCTACTTAGTGATAATAATGTGTTGTAAAACATCAGAAGGAAACCACATTTTGTGGACCACTTATTAGTTATGTATTTATTTGGTGTGTATATGAGTCTTAAGTTACTAGTCTTTAAAAGCAATTATTTTAAAATGGAAAACAACTAAAATTTGCCATGGAATTTTGAGACCCATTAAAACAAGTTTAATGAAAATAAAAGAAGTCTACTTCTTTCCACCTTGAGCCTTATAGTGTTTATGCTGACCTCCTAGGCATGGAAAGCAGAGTCTTGGGATTCTTCCAAGTAACAGCATATGGATACAGAAGGAAGCCAACCAGGCAACTACCTTCACGTACAGCAGCAGAATTTCACCTATGGCAAAAGCTACAAGTCTACCATAATACAGAATATAAGCTTGGAACAATCTGGATGCAAATATTAACAGTAATTTACATATCAGTTTCATAAAGAAAACTGGCACAATTCCAAATAACTCTTACTTTTTCTCTTTGGATGTACATGGAGTTAGGCTAGTGGATTAAGTTTTTAAATGTAAGTTACAAGAACATAGGCATTTTTAATCTGCCTAGCCTAGATCTTTAGGAAACTACTTTGGTGAAGGTATGCTAATAATAGTTAAGAATAAATAAAAATGAAATTTCCAAGAACATTGGGAGCTTTAAAAAATTGTTTCTTATCTTTAGCAAATAACTGTATTCATATTACCTTTTCCTACCTAGAAGCAACATACATAAATCCACACAATGTTCACTATTTTCTAAACCAGTATAATTCCTAATTGCATTCTTGGTATTTATCTTTCTACCCACTGATAAGCACAGTATCTCTCACTTCATCAAAGAAACTTCCTTTTTCAGCAGAAACTGGTCAAATGCAGAGATCAATTGATTGTGAGGTGCTCAGCCCCACAGATACATATACAGCACAACTCCTACACCTAAAATTCACAGAACGTCATGGAAGTAAGGGCCAGACCAGGAATTCTGCTGTGATGAGGAGCTACAGATGCGACCTCAACAATGTGACTGCCTAAATAATGAACAATTCTAACACAAGTAGACATTGAACCAGAGATAGGAAAATCTCACAGGGGTTTACACTTGGATAAAGAGATACAAGCAATTAATAACTGCTGAGATAGGGAAAATGGGCCCTCTTTTTGGCTATCCAGTATCTTAGAATCAAATACATACAGGAAACAATGAAAAACAATCATTAAAAGAGAAGTATTCCAATGAACTTGGGAGGAAGCAGGGGTGTGAAAGACATGGGTGTAAGAAGAGAGGAGGGGAAATGATGTAATTATACTTTAGTAGAAAATTAAAGCCGGGCGTTAGTGGTGCACGCCTTTAATCCCAGCACTCGGGAGGCAGAGGCAGGTGAATCTCTGTGAGTTCGAGGCCAGAATGGTCTCCAGAGAGTGTGCCAGGATAGGCTCCAAAGCTAGACAGAGAAACCCTGTCTTGAAAAACCAAAAATAGATAGATAGATAGATAGATAGATAGATAGATAGATAGATAGATAGATAAAAATAAGTATGCTCTGATGAACTCATAATGTATTGGTGTTTCTGTGACTTGTTGGGAACACTGGTTTAACTCTGTATTTAAATTGATATAGACATCACAAATGGAATGCTTACTTCTGTTCCATTCAAATTTGATGATATGCTAATATACATTGGTTAGACAGAATGAAAGGAACTGTATTAAATATAGTAGTTATTCATGACCTTTGAATTTAAATGCATCTGAGCACTGTCCAAAATAATACAAAGATGAAAATTTTGATCAAATTATATATAATTGTTTTTAAGACATCATTCCATTTTCACCAAAAGGATAAAATGATTTCAAGAATTTGTCCAAGTGTGCATTGAGCACATAGTAAACAAAGACACATTCCTTATTTCTCCTATGTTTGTAAACACTTTGTGATTATAACGAAAACTAAGACAACAGTTTTAGAACAGTTAATTGGTGAGTTCCTTTCACATCAGAAAAAAAGCATCAAAGTACAGTGAGACATGGGGGAGGGGAGTTATTGAAGAATGAATTTCTATCACCTGAATAAAGCATGCATAATAAAGAAACTAACAATAGTGGTAAATCCATCGGTGAAAATGAGAATATATGAAGCATTTAAATCCTATTAAAAGATAAGCTAACTATAGATCATTACCTCTCATGAGCACAGACGCTAATGTGTCTGACAAAATACTAGCAAATAGAGACCAACAATGTGCTAAAGGAACATCCAAGTGGGATTTATCCTACATATGCAAGGAGGTTTCCAGACTAGAGAATAGGAGATTAATAAGAGTACATAGAGGGTTTGGGGAGAAGTGAAAAACTTTGTAAGATACTAAAATATATCATTATACATTTGGCCAAACTCACAGTATGGCAGTACCAAGAGTGAAGTTAAACTATAGATTTTGGATGGCAGGAGATGAGTGTGTGTCTGTCTAGACTCATTGTAAAATCACATGATCTTGGAGTAGATGCTGAGAGTAAGGAACCTATCAATACAAGGGGTAGTGAGTGTGTGGGAAGCTCAATACCATTCTTCTTACAAAATAATAAAGTTTTATTATTTATGAAAAAGGCAAATAAAACTCACTTTAATTTTACAATTTACTATGAATTGAAAAGTTTAAACACTGTATGATAACATATAACATAAGGAAGGCATCAAAATCTTATGTTAACTTTTAAAAGCTCATTCATGAGTTTAATATTCCAATATAATTTTCCTTATTAAATTAATCCTAGTCTAGATAGATGAGTGTGTGAACCTGACTGGACTGGAAAGATAGATTGAGTGAAGACTGCCCTGAGAAAAATAGCCAGAAGTGGCCTCAAACTACATTCATATAATAATATTTTATTTACACTGCTTACTGATAGTTTTTCTAATGATAATATGGCACTAATGGGCATCTATGACCTCTTTTATACTTAATAAACAAAAAATAAATAATTTTTTACTTGAGAAGTAAAAAAAAAGTTTTACTTGAGAAGTTAGCCCTAATTTCAGTTTAGAATACATTATCAAATATATTCCATGTCTTCAGCTTTGTCCAGGTAAGCTAAAACACTTTAACTTATATACAGAAAGCTCTTAAAGCATACAAAAGAAAGAAAACATCAGCACTTTCATGACTACATGTACACACAAGTGAACATATATAATAGAAAGGGCTTTATCTTGGGAATCACATGTAAGATTAAGCAGTGAGCCCTCTCTCAATCCTGCTTACTCTCAAATGTTTGTGAATCATACTGTAATCATAATAGTATTTTATGTGTGTATGTGTATATGTAAAATGTTCTTGCATGCATGCAGCTAAAGAAAATAATCAAAATATTAAAATACTTAAAATTATTTTCAGCAATATTTGCATATTAAATGATGTATTTATTACTAAAGCAAAACATTCTTTGCTTTTTAAGTGGAGGGAAGACAAGGTCTCACTAAATTATATGGACAGCTTTGAACATCCAAAGAAAGCTAAGGATGGCATCAAACTGGGGATCCTCCTGCTTCAGCCTCCAAAATTCTTGATTTTAAGAATGTCTCCCCCTTGTCGAGGGCCCTACCCTTCCTAGGGAGTGGAGGGGTGATGGGATGGGGGCAGGTGGGGGGCTAGGGGGGAATTGGGGGAAGGGAGGGAGAAGGAGAAGCAAGCTTGTTCCTAATTTGAACTAATAAAAAAAATTTTAAAAAAGAATGCCTCTAAGACCAGTTTCCCCCAAAATGAATCCTTTTACTTAGCATTTTAAAAAGTGACTAATTTTTATAACAAACATAATTCAATGTTATGTAAAATATTTCACCTGGAATGGAACCATGGCAATCTTTTTTCAATGCAAAACAGATCATTAAAAGCCAATGATGTAACTGGAATTCCAATCTTGGACATAAATGAAAACCTAAGAATAAATTACTTCAACATTTAACTCATAGCCCAGTAAAATTTTGTGTAAGAAATGAACATGTAAACTTTCTAGAAGAATGCTGTATTTGAACAGAAAAATCAATACCACCTAAATAAAAAACAACAACAACAACAAAAAAAAAACTTTGAGACTTGATGAAAAGATATTCTAAATGGATTCTTCCCATCTGGCCACATTAAAATCCTCATTCAGAAATGTATCTCCATCATATTTTTTTTTCTGCTGAATTATGATGTTCAGTCTCTTACTTATGACTACAGTGGCATATTGACCAACCAAGTCAAGTAAATTATCTGGTATTTCCACATTCATTTAAAAGATTTATTTTAAATTAAAACTGTAGTCTTAATCACTTTAGCAGCACTTTTATGGTTATAGTCAAACTTGCTATTATAAAATCGTTGAGGACAGAGACAGCCCAGGACAATTCTCATCTCTTACGTTTTCAGCATGTGTTCCATTACTTCCCTACACTGTATGTTGATTAGATGCACCTTGGCTTAAATTTCTGATTTAGATTTGGTACAAGAAAAGAGCAAAGGATACACTAAGGTCACCGGATATCTAGGAAGAAGGCATGACTCTATCTGCTGCTGCTCTTCCCTGCACCAAGTGAAGGAAACACAAGCACAATTTTTTGCTCCTGAATTTCATTCTCTGAACTGTCTGTCACTGCTGGCAAAGGCAGATCTCCAAATGTACCCCCTATCCATCTTCATTTGATAGTCCTGGGAAAATATAAGAACTGGGTGGTCTTGATTCTGCCGTTCAGTCCTAATGCTTTTATTTCACTAAAGGCAGTTCAAATGGTTCTGCTGTTTTGCATTCTCAGTTCAAAAGTTATCAGCTGTGGGTTAGGAGTGAACATAAACATATTTTTCAATATTCTCAAATAGAACAACTGTTCTTCTGGCAGGTCAAACTCATGTGAAAACCCAGAGCATCACTATGCCAGGACACCTGACATCACAGTCATTTAACTTCTCAGTGCTGTGGTGATGATTTGCACACCCAGACAGGCACATTCCATTCCTTCAGGTGATTCTCAAGGAGGGTCGGAGTGTAGCTAACCTGGTGTCATGGGGAGTCACTTGCTCAAAGGCATCCACAGAAATTATGAGCTCCTAGAAGCTATTGTAATTAGTGGGAAATATGACTTGCCCTCAAATACATTTGATGAAATTTGAACTTTACATATTAATATAGGATAATAAGATATTTTTATGATTACAGAAAACTGAGGAGTGGCCAATCTATAAAGAATCCAGGGCAGATGGGATTTTGCAAACCAGAACAATTCAGAGCATTCCAGGCCAAGGACACAACCTAAGAAATCACGGTGTTGTGAAAAAGAATGCCTGTTTAGGGAATACTACAAGTACTTCGGCTTTGCGGGGAGTTGGGTAATTTTTTCCTGAGAAAGTAAGCAGAAATAGATTATGCTTTATTTTTCAAGGCACTGAATGATTCTGAGTTTAAAAGTACCTTATCCAGAGAGACATATTTTTAAAAGATAACTATGAAAGTGCTCACTTGGCAAGGCAATGAGCATGAAGAGCCAGCTCATCATTCTTCCAGGAGAGGTAATGAGGCCCTTGATCAAGGCTCTACATAGAAAAACTAGGGAAAGGAGGCTTTACACAAAGACAATAGAGACTACTGACAATTTCTAACAGCAATCAAACAATAGGATGTATTAGGGGGTGAAAAAAATGTATAATGATTTTCAAGTCATGAATGAAGTAAATTGCACCTAAAATTATCCTTAAAATTCAGCAGTAATTTAAAAAGAAACACTTTGTATTCATTAGAACAGGAATGAGAATTTTATAAGCAGAAAGCAGCTAGTTACATGGGAATATAATTCAGAGACATGAAAAAAAGCAAAAATTGTTCATGTATTTGAATATGCTGTTAGAGGTATATAAGCTTTGACTATTCATGAGGCTGTAGAGTTTCTAACTTTATTAAAAAGTACAATAAATAAAAGAGAATGAGTTGTTTCTGAGAACCAGGTGATGATGTACTAATATGTATCAGAAGTCATAGTTGACTGGACTACATTCCTAATAAGGCATAATCGGAAGAGACAGAATGTATGACATGAAGGTTTCATAAATACCACAGCTAAAAATTAACTCACACTTAATTAAGGAGCCATAAAAGAGAGCAGAGGCACAGGGAACCATATGACTGCTACAAAGATGTTAGAGAAGCAGAAGGAATGAGATACAACATGAGATATATTAACAACAGCGACTCGTCATAAGAGCTGGTCAGTGGGCTAACATTAAAAAGGAAATGGAGAGAGCTGCAGAGGCCAGAGAAATCTGGTGACAGCATTGAGTTGAGAGAAGGTACAGACACAAGACATGGGCAGCAGAAAGTACTGGAAGAGTCACCAGGTGGAAGCAAGGCATTCTGGACAAACACAGAGTCACATTTCTGCTCACTGTTCACTTATTACAAGTCTGATTTTGAGAGCATCCTGGGCGAGCAGATGGTAGAAGGCTGGGTATTTTTTAATATTCATCTAGACACAGACACACAAACACCCATGCACAGCAGAGATGACATTGGGAGTTCTGTTCACCATCTGGATTTCTCTGATAAAGGCTTCTGGAATAGACACGAGGATACTTGCTGTAAGTAAGAGGGGACACTACCATCAAGAGTTTCACATTGAACCTACTAGAAGATAAAGTGGGAAATAACCAAACAATCCAATTAAAAAATGGGGTACAGAACTAAATAGACAATTCTCAATAGAGGAATCTAAAATG